>NC_092151.1:93452519-93705019 GCF_045791955.1 Oncorhynchus clarkii lewisi | reverse complement strand
GGAGAAGAGAAGAGAAGAGAAGAGAGGAGAGGAGAGGAGAGGAGAGGTGGGGAGGAGGAGAGGAGAGGAGAGGAGAGGAGAGGAGAGGAGAGGAGGGGAGAGGAGAAGATGGAGAGGAGGGGAGAGATAAGATGAGAGGAGAAGATGGGGAGGAGTTGATGAGGTGGGGGAGGAGAGGATGAGGTGGGGGAGGAGAAGAGGATGAGTTGGGGGAGGAGGAGAAGAGGATGAGGTGGGGGAGGAGGAGAAGAGGATGAGGTGGGGGAGGAGAAGAGGATGAGGTGGGGGAGGAGAAGAGGATGAGGTGGGGGAGGAGGAGAAGGGGATGAGGTGGTGGAGGAGGAGAAGAGGAGGTGGTGGGGGAGGAGGAGAAGAGGATGAGGTTGGGGAGGAGAAGAGGATGAGGTGGGGGAGGAGGAGAAGAGGATGAGGTTGGGGAGGAGAAGAGGATGAGGTGGGGGAGGAGAAGAGGATGAGGTGGGGGAGGAGAAGAGGATGAGGTTGGGGAGGAGAAGAGGATGAGGTTGGGGAGGAGAAGAGGATGAGGTTGGGGAGGAGAAGAGGATGAGGTGGGGGGGGAGGAGAAGAAGATGAGGTGGGGGAGGAGAAGAGGAGAGGAGAGGGGAAGGTAGGGAGGAGAGGCGAGGAGAGGCGAGGAGAGGAGAGGAGAGGAGAGGAGAGGAGAGGAGAGGAGAGGAGAGGAGAGGAGAGGAGAGGAGAGGAGAGGAGAGGAAAGGAGAGGAGAGGAGGAGGGGAGAAGAAAAGATGGAGAGGAGGGGAGAGGAGAAGAGGAGGGGAGAGGAGAAGATGGAGAGGAGGGGAGAGATAAGATGAGAGGAGAAGATGGGGAGGAGTTGATGAGGTGGGGGAGGAGAGGATGAGGTGGGGGAGGAGAAGAGGATGAGGTGGGGGAGGAGGAGAAGAGGATGAGGTGGGGGAGGAGGAGAAGAGGATGAGGTGGGGGAGGAGAAGGGGATGAGGTGGGGGAGGAGAAGGGGATGAGGTGGTGGAGAAGGAGAAGAGGATGAGGTGGGGGAGGAGAAGAGGATGAGAGGAGTAGGGAGAGAACAGTGGTAGGAATCTTCCTAGGCCTGTCAACGTTTCAGAGGTGTCTTCTTTGAACACCATGTCAGCTAAAGCCCCAACGGCAGAACCAGGGCACACGGAGGCTCAACTGAACCGGTATGAACAGGTAGCACATGCATGAATAAAAACACGTGTATGCTTTGCACATGGCAGACACAGAGAAGGATGATCCACCTACACTTCAGTAACTCCAAATGATAACCTGAAATGCTTCCAGAACAGAGCAGCGTGTGTCACCACATTATGAGTAGAGGTCGACCGATTAATCGGAATGGCCGATTAATTAGGGCCGATTTCAAGTTTTCAAAACAATCGGAAATCTGTATTTTTGGACACCGATTTTGCCGATTGATTTATTTATATTTTAATTAACTAGGCAAGTCAGTTAAGAACACATTCTTATGTTCAATGATGGCCTAGGAACAGTGGGTTAACTGCCTTGTTCAGGGGCAGAACGACAGATTTTCACCTTGTCAGCTCGGGGGATCCAATCTTGCAACCTTACAGTTAACTAGTCCAACGCAATAACGACCTGCCTCTCTCTCGTTGCACTCCACAAGAGACTGACTGCCTGTTACGCGAATGCAGTAAGCCAAGGTAAATTGCTAGCTAGCATTAAACTTACCTTATAGAAAACAATCAATCATAATCACTAGTTAACTACACATGGTTGCTGATATTACTAGATATTATCTAGCGTGTCATGCGTTGCTTATAATCTGACTGAGCATACAAGTATCTAAGTATCTGACTGAGCGGTGGTAGGCAGAAGCAGGCGCGTAAACATTCAATCAAACAGCACTTTAGTGCGTTTTGCCTATAATAACTACAACCTAAAATTTCTTAGATGGGAATATTGAAGACTCATGTTAAAAGGAACCACCAGCTTTCAGATGTTCTCATGTTCTGAGCAAGGAACTGAAACGTTAGCTTTCTTACATGGCACATATTGCACTTTTACTTTCTTCTCCAACACTTTGTTTTTGCATTATTTAAACCAAATTGAAAATGTTTCATTATTTATAATCGGTATTGACTTTTTTGGTCCTCCAATAATCGGTATCGGCCGACCTCTAGTTATGAGACCACAAGTCAAACAGAACCAGGTCACCGCGTAATGAGACCACAATCCAACAGAACCGTGTCACCAGGTAATGAGACCACAATCCAACAGAACCGTGTCACCGCGTAATGAGACCACAATCAAACAGAACCAGGTCACCGCGTAATGAGACCACAATCCAACAGAACCAGGTCACCACGTAATGAGACCACAATCCAACAGAACCGTGTCACCGCGTAATGAGACCACAATCAAACAGAACCAGGTCACCACGTAATGAGACCACAATCAAACAGAACCGTGTCACCACGTAATGAGACAACAATCAAACAGAACCAGGTCACCACGTAATGAGACCACAATCCAACAGAACCGTGTCACTGCGTAATGAGACCACAATCCAACAGAACCGTGTCACCACGTAATGAGACCACAATCAAACAGAACCAGGTCACCGCGTAATGAGACCACAATCCAACAGAACCAGGTCACCACGTAATGAGACCACAATCCAACAGAACCGTGTCACTGCGTAATGAGACCACAATCCAACAGAACCAGGTCACCGCGTAATGAGACCACAAGTCAAACAGAACCAGGTCACCGCGTAATGAGACCACAATCAAACAGAACCAGGTGGTTATTGCACATCAGGTGATGCAGGAAACCCATTTGAACATCTCAGGGGTGGATGGGAAGGTACTCTGTCTGCTCACTGTGATTGATGGAGTGACAGAGACTAAATGTAGCGAGTCAGTGACTGCTTGACGGTGGAGCAGTAGTGTGATGCCTCCGATACCTACCTGATAGGTGTTGTCAAAGCTGTCATACATGAACCTCGTGATCAGAGACGTCTTGCCAACTACAAGAGGAGAGAGAGAGAGAGAGAGACACAGAGAGAGAGAGAGAGAGAGAGAGAGAGGCAGGAGAGAGAGGCAGGAGAGAGGCAGGAGAGAGAGAGCGAGAGAGACAATGTGTTAGCTTCTGTAACAGAGAGAAAGAGAAGGACATAAAGTAGTCTACTATATAGGGAATCCGTTTGGGATGCAGATATCTTCATCTGTGTAGGGAAGTTGACATGTTACACGTGGTTAGAAAGGATGAGATGCATAGAAACGGTCCATTATAAGTCATAAAGAGCTTGAGGACTTTTTTAAATTTCATATAATTATCTTCTTTCAGCATTTCCCCACAAAAAAAAGTAGGTTTTTATAAGGTTTGCAATATAAACATGTTCACAGAGCTATTAGAAGCCCCTCCTTACTCTGCCCGAGTGTCAGAGGCTGTTCTCGTGCAACAGTCCAAACAAGCTGCTCTCCGAGTTCCCCAACGGTCCCCACTCAGTACTAAAAGGTCATCAGTGGTTCAAGGGTACTCGAGGAACGAACACATCCTCCAAAAGTATTCCTCCAGTGCACGCACACACGCACACACACACACACACACACACACACACACACACACGCACGCTGGCAAACATACACACTCGGGGGGGGGGGGGGGTTGGCGGCAGCTCAGATGTAAACAGAGAGGAAAAAGCCTGGTTTTGCTCCAGTTGAGGAAGCCGGCATAACGAGGAAAAGCTCTTGTCCAGAAGTCATTTAAATGCTAATTTCCCCAAAGACACAAGAGCGTTTGATTCCACACCGAAAGGGATTTAAATGAATGGGGCTCATAAGGCCTGGTAGACAGCTTCTGTGTGAATACAGAGTATTCCCAATTCACCTACAGAGAGCCCTGTGGGCCAGAGTATTCCCTATTGACCTACAGAGAGCCCTGTGGGCCAGAGTATTCCCTATTGACCTACAGAGAGCCCTGTGGGCCAGAGTATTCCCTATTGACCTACAGAGAGCCCTGTGGGCCAGAGTATTCCCTATTGACCTACAGAGAGCCCTGTGGGCCAGAGTATTCCCTATTGACCTACAGAGAGCCCTGTGGGCCAGAGTATTCCCTATTCACCTACAGAGAGCCCTGTGGGCCAGAGTATTCCCTATTGACCTACAGAGAGCCCTGTGGGCCAGAGTATTCCCTATTGACCTACAGAGAGACCTGTGGGCCAGAGTATTCCCTATTCACCTACAGAGAGCCCTGTGGGCCAGCGTATTCCCTATTGACCTACAGAGAGGCCTGTGGGCCAGAGTATTCCCTATTCACCTACAGAGAGCCCTGTGGGCCAGAGTATTCCCTATTCACCTACAGAGAGCCCTGTGGGCCAGAGTATTCCCTATTCACCTACAGAGAGCCCTGTGGGCCAGAGTATTCCCTATTGACCTACAGAGAGGCCTGTGGGCCAGAGTATTCCCTATTCACCTACAGAGAGCCCTGTGGGCCAGAGTATTCCCTATTCACCTACAGAGAGCCCTGTGGGCCAGAGTATTCCCTACTGACCTACAGAGAGCCCTGTGGGCCAGAGTATTCCCTATTGACCTACAGAGAGCCCAGTGGGCCAGAGTATTCCCAATTCACCTACAGAGAGCCCTGTGGGCCAGAGTATTCCCTATTCACCTACAGAGAGCCCTGTGGGCCAGAGTATTCCCTATTCACCTACAGAGAGCCCTGTGGGCCAGAGTATTCCCTATTGACCTACAGAGAGCCCTGTGGGCCAGAGTATTCCCTATTCACCTACAGAGAGCCCTGTGGGCCAGAGTATTCCCTATTCACCTACAGAGAGCCCTGTGGGCCAGAGCATTCCCTATTCACCTACAGAGAGCCCTGTGGGCCAGAGTATTCCCAATTCACCTACAGAGAGCCCTGTGGGCCAGAGTGTTCCCAATTAACCTACAGAGAGCCCTGTGGGCCAGAGTATTCCCTATTGACCTACAGAGAGCCCTGTGGGCCAGAGTATTCCCAATTCACCTACAGAGAGCCCTGTGGGCCAGAGTATTCCCTATTCACCTACAGAGAGCCCTGTGCGCCCTGGTCAAAACAGGGCACTACACACCCAGTCTGTAATACCTACAGTGACGACAGAAAGTATTCATACCCCTTGACTTATTCCACATTTTGTTGTGTTACAACCTGAATTTAAAATGTAGAATTTTGGGGGGTCACTGGCCTACACAAAATACAATATAATATCAAAGTGTTTTTTACAAATGAATAAAAAAATGAAAAGCTGAAATGTCTTGAGTATTTACCTCCCTTTGTTATGACAGGCTTAAACAAGTTCAGGAATTAAAAATGTGCTTAAACAAGTCACATAATAAGTTGCAATAATTGTGTTTAACATGATTTTTTAAATGACTACCTCATATCTGTACCCTACACATACAATTATCAGTAAGCTCCCACAATTGTGCAGTGAATTTCAAACACAGATTCAACAACAAAGACAAAACTCTATGGCAAGAACTGAAAATGGTTCTCTAACAACGATCAACAGCCAATTTGGAAATGTGGAAAAGTATAATGAGCAAATGTTCTACAATCCTGGTGTGGAAAGCTCTTAGATACTTACCCAGAAAGCCTCACAGCTGTAATCGTTGCCAAATGTGCTTCTACAAAGTATTGACTCAGGGATCTGAATACGAACAGTTGAATTCTGAAGTTTTAAACACTTAGGTTGGAGTCATTAAAACTTGTTTCTCAACCACTCCACAAATGTCTTGTTAACAAACTATAGTTTTGGCAAGTGGGTAAAGGACATCTACTTTGTGCATGACACAAGTCATTTTTCCAACAATTGTTTACAGACAGATTATTTCACTTATAATTCACTGTATCACAATTCCAGTGGGTCAGAAGTTTACATACGTTAAGTTGACTGTGATTTTAAACATCTTGGAAAATTCCAGAAAATGATGTCATGGCATAAGAATCTTCTGATAGGCTAATTGACATCATTTGAGTCATTTGGAGGTGTACCTGTGGATGTATTTCAAGGCCTACCTTCAAACTCAGTGTCTCTTTGCTTGACATCATGGGAAAATCAAAAGAAATCAGCCAAGATCTCAGAAAATAAATTATAGACCTCCACAAGTCTGGTTCATTCTTGGGAGCAATTTCCATACACCTGAAGGTACCACGTTTATCTGTACAAACAATAGTACGCAAGTATAAACACCATGGGACCACGCAGCCGTCATACCGCTCAGGAAGGAGACGCGTTCTGTCTTCTAGAGATGAACGTACTTTGGTGCGAAAAGCGCAAATCAATCCCAGAACAACAGCAAAGGACCTTGTGAAGATAATGGAGGAAACTGGTACAAAAGTATCTAGATCCACAGTAACACGAGTCCTATATCGACATAACCTGAAAGGCCGCTCAGCAAGGAAGAAGCCACTGCTCCAAAACCGCCATAAAAAAGCCAACCTACGGTTTGCAACTGCACAAAATCAAATCAAATTTTATTTGTCACATACACATGGTTAGTAGATGTTAATGCGAGTGTAGTGAAATGCTTGTGCTTCTAGTTCCGCCAATCAGTAATAGCAAACTAGTAATCTAACCTAACAATTCCATAACAACTACCTTATACACACAAGTGTAAAGGGATAAAGAATATGTACATAAAGATATATGAATGAGTGGTGGTACAGAACGGCATAGGCAAGATGGAGTAGATGGTATCGAGTACAGTATATACAGTGGGGCAAAAAAGTATTTAGTCAGCCACCAATTGTGCAAGTTCTCCCACTTAAAAAGATGAGAGAGGCCTGTAATTTTCATCATAGGTACCCAAAAGATCACTGCTCTAGAGGAGATCTGCATGGAGGAATGGGCCAAAATACCAACAACAGTGTGTGATAACCTTGTGAAGACTTACAGAAAACGTTTGACCTCTGTCATTGCCAACAAAGGGTATATAACAAAGTATTGAGATAAACTTTTGTTATTGACCAAATACTTATTTTCCACCATAATTTGCAAATAAATTCATTAAAAATCCTACAATGTGATTTTCTGGATGTTTTTTTCTCATTTTGTCTGTCATAGTTGAAGTGTACCTATGATGAAAATTACAGGCCTCTCATCTTTTTAAGTGGGAGAACTTGCACAATTGGTGGCTGACTAAATACTTTTTTCCCCCACTGTATAAATGAGATGAGTAATGTAGGGTATGTAAACATTATATTAAGTGGCATTATATAAAGAGACTAGTGATACATTTTTTACATCAATTTTTCCATTATTAAAGTGTCTGGAGTTGAGTCAGTATGTTGGCAGCAGCCAATGTTAGTGATGGCTGTTTAACAGTCTGATGGCCTTGAGATAGAAGCTGTTTTTCAGTCTCTCGGTCCCTGCTTTGATGCACCTGTACTGACCTCGCCTTCTGGATGATAGCGGGGTGAACAGGCAGTGTGTCGGGTGGTTGTTGTCCTTGATGATCTTTATGGCCTTCCTGTGACATCGGGTGGTGTAGGTGTCCTGGAGGGCAGGTAGTTTGCCCCCGGTGATGCGTTGTGCAGACTTCACTACCCTCTAGAGAGCCTTACGGTTGAGGGCGGTGCAGTTGCCGTACCAGGCGGTCATACAGCCCGACAGGATGCTCTCGATTGTGCATCTGTAGAAGTTTGTGAGTAGTTTTGGTGACAAGCCGAATTTGAGGTGCTGCTGGTTTTCTTTTTGTAATCCGTGATTGACTGTAGACCCTGCCACATACCTCTTGTGTCTGAGCCGGTGAATTGAGATTCTACTTTGTCTGTATACTGGCGCTTAGCTTGTTTGATTGCCTTGCGGAGGGAATAGCTACACTGTTTGTATTCGGCCATGTTTTCGGTCACCTTGCCCTGGTTAAAAGCAGTGGTTCGCGCTTTCAGTTTCGAGCGAATGCTGCCATCAATCCACGGTTTCTGGTTTGGGAATGTTTTAATAGTTGCTGTGGGTACGACATCGCCGATGAAGAAATGTCCCCTGGTCTGATCAAAGAAAAATAGAACTGTTTGGCCATAATGACCATTGTTATGTTTGGAGGAAATAAGGGGGTTGCTTGCAAGCCGAAGAACACCATCCCAACCATGAAGCATGGGGGTGGCAGCATCATGTTGTGGGGGTGCTTTGCTGCAGGAGGGACTGGTGCACTTCACAAAATAGATGGCATCATGAGGTTGGAAAATTTTGTGGATATATTGAAGCAACATCTCAAGACATCAAGTTAAAGCTTGGTCGCAAATGAGTCTCCAAATGGACAATTACCCCAAGCATACTTCCAAAGTTGTGGCAAAATGGCTTAAGGACAAAAAGTCAAGGTATTGGAGTGGCCATCACAAAGCCCTGATCTCAATCCTATAGAAAATTTGTGGGCAGAACTGAAAAAGCGTGAAAAAGGAGGCCTACAAATCTGACTGAGTTACAACAGCTCTGTCAGGAGGACTGGGCCAAAATTCAGCCAACTTATTGTGGGAAGCTTGTAGAAGGCTACCCGAAACGTTTGACCCAAGTTAAACAATTTAAAGGTAATGCTACCAAATACTAATTGAGTGTATATAAACTTCTGACCCACTGGGAATGTCATTAAATAAATAAAAGCTGAAATAAATCATTCTCTCTACTATTATCCTAACATTTCACATTTCTTAAAATAAAGTGGTGATCCTAACTGACCTAAGACAGGGAATTTTCTCTAGGATTAAATGTCAGGAATTGTGAAAAACTGAGTTTTTTACATTTATTTGGCTAAGGTGTATGTAAACCTCCGACTTCAACTGTATGTAAATTAGATATTTCTGTATTCCATTTTGCAATACATTTGCAAAGTTTTCTAAAAACCTGTTTTCACTTGGTCATTATGGGCTATTGTGTGCAGAAGGGTGAGACATAAAGGACCTTTAATCCTTTTGAATGCAGCCTGTAACAGAGCAACATGTGAAACCAGTCAAGGGGTATGAATGCTTTCTGAAGGCCCTGTACATGGGAAAAGGGATGAAGCCTTTGATTCTGTCTTCCTCACCCTCCTCTTCTAACAGATCACTGATATTGATTCAGTTTGCTGTTGTCTGTCGGGTATAGAGCCGTTCGTATAGAGCCGTTCGTATAGAAACGTTAAAATCGAGCCGTTCGCATAGAGCTGTTAAAATTGAGCCGTTCGTACAGAGCCATTCGTACAGAGCCGTTTGTACAGAGCCATTTGTACAGAGCCGTGATCTAAGGAGATGTGTTTAAGTGGTGCTTGTCTGTAAACGTCAGTCAGAGAGTCAGTAAGAAGCGGTTTTCCATGTGTGTGTGTGTGTGTGTATGTGTGTGCGTGCCTGCTTGTGCGCGTGCATCTGTGTTATGATGGGTACAGGAGATGGAGGCTTTCTCTGCCGAGTGTTCAGCTAGGTCTGGTACAGAATTTATGTACAATAAAATACCCTTTGGTTCAGAATAGAGAGACAGGGGAGATATCACTGGTGATATCACTAGGGCTGGGAGTGATATCACTGAGGCTGGGTTGGGAGTGAAATCACTGGGGCTGGGCTGGGAGTGATATCACTAGGGCTGGGAGTGATATCACTAGGGCTGGGAGTGATATCACTAGGGCTGGGAGTGATATCACAAGGACTGGGTTGGGAGTGATATCACTAGGGCTGGGAGTGATATCACTAGGGCTGGGTTGGGAGTGATATCACTAGGGCTGGGCTGGGAGTGATATCACTAGGGCTGGGAGTGATATCACTAGGGCTGGGAGTGATATCACAAGGACTGGGTTGGGAGTGATATCACTAGGGCTGGGAGTGATATCACTAGGGTTGTTAGTGATATCACTAGGGCTGGGAGTGATATCACTAGCGCTGGGAGTGATATCACTAGGGCTGGGTTGGGAGTGATATCAATGGGGCTGGGAGTGATATCACTAGGGCTGGGAGTGATATCACAAGGGCTGGGAGTGATATCAATAGGGTTGGGAGTGATATCACTAGGGCTGGGAGTGATATCACAAGGACTGGGTTGGGAGTGATATCACTAGGGCTGGGAGTGATATCACTAGGGCTGGGTTGGGAGTGATATCACTAGGGCTGGGCTGGGAGTGATATCACTAGGGCTGGGAGTGATATCACTAGGGCTGGGAGTGATATCACAAGGACTGGGTTGGGAGTGATATCACTAGGGCTGGGAGTGATATCACTAGGGTTGGGAGTGATATCACTAGGGCTGGGAGTGATATCACTAGCGCTGGGAGTGATATCACTAGGGCTGGGTTGGGAGTGATATCAATGGGGCTGGGAGTGATATCACTAGGGCTGGGAGTGATATCACAAGGGCTGGGAGTGATATCACTAGGGTTGGGAGTGATATCACTAGGGCTGGGAGTAATATCACTAGCGCTGGGAGTGATATCACTAGGGCTGGGTTGGGAGTGATATCAATGGGGCTGGGAGTGATATCACTAGGGCTGGGAGTGATATCACAAGGGCTGGGTTGGGAGTGATATCAATGGGGTTGGGAGTGATATCAATGGGGCTGGGAGTGATATCAATGGGGCTGGGAGTGATATCACTAGGGCTGGAGTGATATCACAAGGGCTGGGTTGGGAGTGATATCACTAGGGATGGGAGTGATATCACTAGGGCTGGGAGTGATATCACTAGGGCTGGGAGTGATATCACTAGGGCTGGGCTGGGAGTGATATCACTAGGGCTGGGAGTGATATCACTAGGGTTGGGAGTGATATCACTAGGGCTGGGAGTGATATCACTAGCGCTGGGAGTGATATCACTAGGGCTGGGTTGGGAGTGATATCAATGGGGTTGGGAGTGATATCAATGGGGCTGGGAGTGATATCACTAGGGCTGGAGTTATATCACAAGGGCTGGGTTGGGAGTGATATCACTAGGGCTGGGTTGGGAGGGATATCACTAGGGCTGGGTTGGGAGTGAGTTCAATGGGGCTGGGAGTGATATCACTAGGGCTGGAGTTATATCACAAGGGCTGGGTTGGGAGTGATATCACTAGGGCTGGGTTGGGAGTGATATCACTAGGGCTGGGTTGGGAGTGAGTTCAATGGGGCTGGGAGTGATATCACTAGGGCTGGAGTGATATCACAAGGGCTGGGTTGGGAGTGATATCACTAGGGCTGGGTTGGGAGTGATATCACTAGGGCTGGGAGTGATATCACTAGGGCTGGGAGTGATATCACAAGGACTGGGTTGGGAGTGATATCACTAGGGCTGGGAGTGATATCACTAGGGTTGGGAGTGATATAACTAGGGCTGGGAGTGATATCACTAGCGCTGGGAGTGATATCACTAGGGCTGGGTTGGGAGTGATATCAATGGGGTTGGGAGTGATATCAATGGGGCTGGGAGTGATATCACTAGGGCTGGAGTTATATCACAAGGGCTGGGTTGGGAGTGATATCACTAGGGCTGGGTTGGGAGTGATATCACTAGGGCTGGGTTGGGCGTGAGTTCAATGGGGCTGGGAGTGATATCACTAGGGCTGGAGTGATATCACAAGGGCTGGGTTGGGAGTGATATCACTAGGGCTGGGTTGGGAGTGATATCACTAGGGCTGGGTTGGGAGTGATATCACTAGGGCTGGGTTGGGAGTGATATCAATGGGGCTGGGAGTGATATCACTAGGGCTGGAGTGATATCACAAGGGCTGGGTTGGGAGTGATATCACTAGGGCTGGGTTGGGAGTGATATCACTAGGGCTGGGTTGGGAGTGATATCAATGGGGCTGGGAGTGATATCACTAGGGCTGGAGTGATATCACAAGGGCTGGGTTGGGAGTGATATCACTAGGGCTGGGTTGGGAGTGATATCACTAGGTCTGGGTTGGGAGTGATATCACTAGGGCTGGGTTGGGAGTGATATCACTAGCGCTGGGTTGGGAGTGATATCACTAGGGCTGGGTTGGGAGTGATATCACTAGGGCTGGGTTGGGAGTGATATCACTAGGGCTGGGTTGGGAGTGATATCAATGGGGCTGGGTTGGGAGTGATATCAATGGGGTTGGGAGTGATATCACTAGGGCTGGGTTGGGTGATATCACTAGGGCTGGGTTGGGAGTGATATCAATGGGGCTGGGAGTGGTATCAATGGGGCTGGGTTGGGAGTGATATCACTAGGGCTGGGTTGGGAGTGATATCACTAGGGCTGGGTTGGGAGTGATATCAATGGGGCTGGGTTGGGAGTGATATCACTAGGGCTGGGTTGGGAGTGATATCAATGGGGCTGGGTTGGGAGTGATATCAATGGGGCTGGGAGTGGTATCAATGGGGCTGGGTTGGGAGTGATATCACTAGGGCTGGGTTGGGAGTGATATCACTAGGGCTGGGTTGGGAGTGATATCAATGGGGCTGGGTTGGGAGTGATATCACTAGGGCTGGGTTGGGAGTGATATCAATGGGGCTGGGTTGGGAGTGATATCAATGGGGCTGGGTTGGGAGTGATATCACTAGGGCTGGGTTGGGAGTGATATCAATGGGGCTGGGAGTGGTATCAATGGGGCTGGGTTGGGAGTGATATCACTAGGGCTGGGTTGGGAGTGATATCAATGGGGCTGGGTTGGGAGTGATATCAATGGGGCTGGGTTGGGAGTGATATCAATGGGGCTGGGCTGGGAGTGATATCAATGGGGCTGGGTTGGGAGTGATATCAATGGGGCTGGGTTGGGAGTGATATCAATGGGGCTGGGCTGGGAGTGATATCACTAGGGCTGGGTTGGGAGTGATATCAATGGGGCTGGGCTGGGAGTGATATCAATGGGGCTGGGCTGGGAGTGATATCAATGGGGCTGGGTTGGGAGTGATATCAATGGGGCTGGGAGTGATATCAATGGGGCTGGGCTGGGAGTGATATCAATGGGGCTGGGAGTGATATCAATGGGGCTGGGCTGGGAGTGATATCAATGGGGCTGGGAGTGATATCAATGGGGCTGGGTTGGGAGTGATATCAATGGGGCTGGGCTGGGAGTGATATCAATAGGGCTGGGAGTGATATCAATGGGGCTGGGTTGGGAGTGATATCAATGGGGCTGGTTTGGGAGTGATATCACTAGGGCTGGGTTGGGAGTGATATCAATGGGGCTGGGTTGGAAGTGATATCAATGGGGCTGGGCTGCCGTCCTGATTGACAGCAGAACAACGACTAACGTCCTAATTTTATACCTCTTAAATGTTTCATATATTATTTGCGGAGCCTGTGGACCGGATGGCGTATGACATAATTCAGTTAATCACCTGTATCAGGGGAGTTGTCTGGACATCAATATGGAGCCCAGTTCAGTTTGAGTTTGAGTTTATTATTTATTTTTACAGGGACAGTGCACATTAATCAACGTTTCAGTAAAAGTGCCGGTTTTAGCCAGCCGGCTAATTTTCAACCGCAGTCCCTGGGCAGGTTATTAAAAACAATTACAATATAGACAATAGCAGCATAGAACAAGCAAGACATAGCAACATAGGACAAGCAAGACGTAGCATACAGACAGAGCAACATAGGACAAGCAAGACATAGCATACAGACAGAGCAACATAGGACAAGCAAGACGTAGCATACAGACAGAGCAACATAGGACAAGCAAGACGTAGCATACAGACAGAGCAACATAGGACAAGCAAGACATAGCATACAGACAGAGCAACATAGGACAAGCAAGACGTAGCATACAGACAGAGCAACATAGGACAAGCAAGACGTAGCATACAGACAGAGCAACATAGGACAAGCAAGACGCAGCATACAGACAGAGCAACATAGGACAAGCAAGACGTAGCATACAGACAGAGCAACATAGGACAAGCAAGACGTAGCATACAGACAGAGCAACATAGGACAAGCAAGACGTAGCATACAGACAGAGCAACATAGGACAAGCAAGACGCAGCATACAGACAGAGCAACATAAAATAAAAAGCAGCAAGACAAAATTCATAAAAGCAACAAAGTGTTTCCACACCTCACAAGCTACAGACAACAGACAACATGGAAAGCGGCAACACACAGCTAGGGACCATGTTCACAAATCTGATTGACCTTTAGCCATGTCTTCAAGCATTTTGTGAAAGTGTGATATGTGGTGCAGTTATGTGTGTCTGATGGCAGTGTATTCCAGACATGGGAAGCTCTCACAGAGAATGCAGATTTACTAAAGGTGCTTTTCCTTAGGGGAACTATACAGTCACCTCTCATGGCAGACCTTGTGGATCTGCTGCCATATGTCTGGGTTTTCTGTTTAACAAAAATATTGAGTGGAGGGGGAGCCAGGCCATTAAGGATCTTGAATACAAGACATGCGTCGGTGTATTGCACAAGATTTTCCCAACTCAAGAGCTCATGCTTTCTAAGGATGTGACAATGATGATGGCTATTGGGCTTCCTATCAAGCACTTTGAGAGCCTGTTTGTAGACAGACTGAATAGGTTTTAATGTTGTACAGCAAGCTTGGGCCCAACTAGTCAAGCAGTATGTTAAGTGGGGGAGTATCATAGATTTGAAGTACAGTTTTGCTACCTCTGTAGTCAAACAATTTCGTATAAATCGGAAATTAGCTAGGTTGAATTTGGTTATTTGAATGACCTTTTTCACATGCTTTTTAAAAGAGAGGTTGGAATCAAGTATGATGCCAAGGTACTTAAAATCGGATACCACCTGGAGCTTCTCCCCTGACACATAGACATCTGGCTCAGTAGCATCTGTTGCCCTCTTTGTGAAGAACATGCAAACAGTTTTTTTTCACATTGAGATGCAAACACGAGTCACTGAGCCACTTTGTAACCTGGACCATTACAGTAGTGCGTTCTTGTGCAGCTTGTTGTTTGCTCTTTGCATCCACATATATCACTGTATCATCTGCATACATTTGAACTTCAGACCCAGTACAGACAGAAGGCAGATCATTAATGTACAGGCTGAACAGGAGGGGCCCCAGTATTGACCCTTGGGGCACGCCCACATCATAGCTACGAGTGGGCGACAGCTCATTGCTCACTCTGACACACTCAAAAACATTCTCCTCCTCTATACAGCCTGACTCAGTCATTATGCAAAACATTCTCCTCCTCTATACAGCCTCACTCAGTCATTATGCAAAACATTCTCCTCCTCTATACAGCCTGACTCAGTCATTATGCAAAACATTCTCCTCCTCTATACAGCCTGACTCAGTCATTATGCAAAACATTCTCCTCCTCTATACAGCCTCACTCAGTCATTATGCAAAACATTATCCTCGTCTACACAGCCTGACTCAGTCATTATGCATGATTACACTAGGCTCATTTATCTCTATCATGTTCAAGTAGAACCTAAACACAAAAAAAAAAAAAGCAAACTGGCTTGAATCTGTTTCTCTGTTATTAGTGTATTATTCAGAGTACAGAATAAACAAAGCTCAACAGAATAAATACAAATAAAGTCATTAACATGTTTAAAGGTCTAATGCAGCTGCGTTTTTATATCAATATCAAATCATTTCTGCGTAATAATGAAGTATCTTACTGTGATTGTTTTCAAGTAAAATGGTCAAAAAGAAAGAAAAATATCTTCTTGGCAAAGCGCAATATCTCAAGCAATAATATATTTTTTAGGACTGTCCGGGAGTGGTCTGAGTGGGGAAGGGAACATGGAAAATGAGCTGCTATTGGCAGAGAGGTTGGGAACTATCTTTCTCATTGGTCTACTTAATAATTTACCGCCTGGTGATGTCACCGCGGAAGGCCAAAACTCCATAAAAACAGGCGGAGATTTTTCAAACAGCTCTTACACTACAAGGCCCTCCTCATCCTTCTCAACATTTCACATAATTATTCCTCATAGTGTGGAGATATAGATTAAACACAGTTAATATATATAGATAAATCACAGTTAATATATATAGATAAAACACAGTTTAACCTCATAGTGTGGAGATATAGATAAAACACAGTTAAATCATGTTTTTGACTGAACTGGACCTTTAATTGAAACTGATAAAAGCCCATCTAGGAGAATAGGCGAGCTACAGTATCTGAATTCACCTACACAGTTAATATATATAGATAAAACACAGTTAAATCATGTTTTTGACTGAACTGGACCTTTAATTGAAACTGATAAAAGCCCATCTAGGAGAATAGACGAGCTACAGTATCTGAATTCACCTACACAGTTAATATATATAGATAAAACACAGTTAAATCACATTCTGACTGAACTGAATAGGCGAGCTACAGTATCTGAATTCACCTACACAGATAATATATATAGATAAAACACAGTTAAATCACATTCTGACTGAACTGAATAGGCGAGCTACAGTATCTGAATTCACCTACACAGATAGCTGAAGGTCTGGCGGAAAGGGCCAGAACTTATAGCTGTTGCTAGAAGATAGCTATAGTCTGCATCCCTGACAACATTGTGTAACATCTCTCCACAACATTGGAATCTTTGGAAACAAGCGTGTTTTAAAAAAAAATGAATACTATCAAGTGGTATCCTCTGGATCCACATTGTACATTTAGTTGTATATGTCTCTGTTACCCAAAATGGATTCAATTCAACGTGTTCTATAACAACAACAGCTGTGGAAATGTCCAAGAATGTCTCTGCAGATTAAAGTTACCATGGTGACAGCCAGCAGCACAAATACCCTGTCCTTCTCTCCACAGCTCTGTTATGTACTGTCTCTACTCTGCTATATTCCCACATATCATCCACCTAAACCTTATGAGGCATATTGATTGGCTAGCAGAGGGTGGTCGTAGAGAGGAAGATGTGTGAGTGTATGAGTGAGTGTGTGTGAGAGGGAGAAATGGTGAGAGAGAGAGAGAGAGAGAGAGAGAGACAGAGAGGGTGAGAGACAGAGAGTGGGAACTATTTGCTCATAATATGATATTTGTAATGTCTTTTATTATTTTGGAACTTTTGTGAGTGTAATGTTTACTGTTCATTTTTATTGTTGATTTCACTTTTGATTATTATCTATTTCACTTGCTTTGGCAATGTTAACATTTGTTTCCCATGCCAATAAAGCCCTTAAATTCTCTCTCTCTATATATTTATATTTACAGAGCGAGAGAGAGAGAGAGAGAGAGAGAGACAGAGAGAGAGAGAGAGAGAGAGACAGAGAGAGAGAGAGAGAGAGACAGAGAGAGAGACAGAGAGAGAGAGACAGAGAGAGAGAGACAGAGAGAGAGAGAGAGAGAGACAGAGAGAGAGAGAGAGAGAGAAAGAGAGACAGAGCGAGAGAGAGAGAAAGAGAGACAGAGAGAGAGAGAGATAGAGAGAGAGATAGAGAGAGAGAGAGAGAGAGACAGAGAGAGAGAGAGACAGAGAGAGAGAGACAGAGAGAGAGAGAGAGACAGAGACAGAGACAGAGAGAGAGAGAGAGAGAGAGACAGAGACAGAGACAGAGACAGAGAGAGAGAGATGACTGTCTTTTCCATTTGTATACTGCATCCCATCCAGTGCTATTTTGGATGGTTTGTAGATGTAGTCTATATGACACCCTATCATTCTAGATTACAATATCCATCATCCAATTCCAACGTCTACCTAGGCCCACACATAGTTTTAATAACAGTTTTTATTTTGAATACCCTCAACTGTCAAGTAAGGCAGAAAAGGAGAGGGAGGGAGAGAGAGGAAGAAAGAGAGAGAGAGAGAGAGGAAGAAAGAGAGAGAGAGAGAGATACAGAGAAGGAGAGAGAGAGAGAGAAGGAGAGAGAGAGCCTGACAACAACCTGACAACCGCCTCACACCCACTGAGGAATTACACAAGCCACAGATTTAATCGTTTCCTTATGGCCTCAAATGGAACGTACAGCGGCAAGGAAGAGTATGTGAACTCTTTGGAAATACCTGGATTTCTGCATAAATTAGTCATAACATTTTATCTGATCTTCCTCTAGGTCAAAACACAGTCTGCTTAAACTAATAACACACAAACAATTATACGTTTTCATGTCTTTATTGAACACACCGTGGAAACATTCACAGTGCAGGGTGGGAAAAGTAGGTGAACCCTTGGATTTAATAACTGGTTGACCCTCCTATGGCAGCAATAACCTCAACCACATGTTTTCTGTAGTTGTGGATCAGACCTGCACAACGGTCAGGAGGAATTTTGGACCATTCCTCTTTACAAAACTGTTTCAGTTCAGCAATATTCTTGGGATGTCTGGTGTGAACTGCTCTCTTGAGGTGGTGCCACAACATCTGAATCGGGTTGAGGTCAGGACTCTGACTGGGCCACTCCAGAATGCATATTTTCTTATGTTGAAGCCATTCTGTTGTTGATTTACTTCTGTGTTTTGGGTTGTTGTCCTGTTGCATCACTTAACTTAGCTTAGCTTCAATTGGAGGACAGATATCAAGACATTTTGCAGGAGAATGTAAGGCTAAACTTGGGAATGCATTTTTTCTGTCTACGCACTGAGGCACTAAAGCAGCCCCAAATCATGGTGCTCCCTCCACCATACTTTACAGTTGGGATGAGGTTTTGATGTTGGTGTGCTGTGCCTTTTTTTCTCCCCACATAGTGTTGTTCCTTCCTTCCAAACAACTCAACTGTAGTTTCATCTGTCCACAGAATATTTTACCAGTAGCGCTGTGGAACATCCAGGTGCTCTTTTACAGACTTCATACGTACAGCAATGTTTTTTTTCGGGCAGTAGTGGCTTCTTCCGTGGTGTCCTCTCATGAACACCATTCTTGTTCAGTGTTTTACGTATCGTAGACTCGTCAACAGAGATGTTAGCATGTTCCAGAGATTTCTGTAAGTCTTTAGCTAACACTCTAGGATTCTTCTTAACCTCACTGAACATTCTACGCTGTGCTCTTGCAATCATCTTTGCAGGGAGAGTAGCAACAGTGCTGAACTTTCTCCATTTATAGACAATTTGTCTTACCGTGGACTGATGAACATCATGGCTTTTAGTGATACATCTGTGAACTTGTGTGGCCTACCACTTGGTGGCTGAGCCGTTGTTGCTCCTAGACATTTCCACTTCACAATAACAGCACTTACAGTTGACCGGGGCAGCTCTAGCAGACCAGAAATTTGACAGATTGACTTGTTGGAAAGGTGGCATCCTATGACGGTGCCACGTTGAAAGTCACTGAGCTCTTCAGTAAGGCAATTCTGCTGCCAATGTTTGTCTACAGGAAATTGCATGGTTGGTGTGCTTGATTTTATACACCTGTCAGCAATGGGTGTGGCTGAAATAGCCAAATCCACTCATTTGAAGTGGTGTCCACATACTTTTGTGTATATAGTGTATCAATGCCAAACTGAAGACGTTTCGTTGCGGTAATGTCTTTGATGATCCTAAAACATTACACGTTGATAGGCCATTGTGAAGTGGATTTTTCAAAGGATTTAAAGGTACACGTGAAATCGCATTTCCTGATTTATCGATAACTCAGCCATCTCCTAATCGATCCCTTAGCTTTTCTCAAACTAAGCCCGATGTACCACGGGCCTTCATTCATAATTGGTGTGATTTGGAGATGTTTTTTCAAAGGTTTGGAGGAAAATCTTTCCTGACAGGCACATGTGTTCTTCATGAGGAAAGACACAGTGGATATGAAGGTTTAAGTGACACTGCTTATAATAGCGCCACCTATAGACCAATCTGTGATATTTACTCGTGGCCTCTAGTTTCTGTGTGCCATTATTGGGGGGAAAAAAGGGTTGCCAATACATGCTTCAGTTATTTGACCGTGTCAACGATTTTTTTCTTAAATGTATCTAAGAATAACAATAGGATTCACAGCTTTGCTGTTGTCATATCATGCAGTAGTGTTCAGTGCTGCCTGTCTGTAATTATGTGATACAGAGATCATTAGCTACTGTGAGGGAATGAGGGACAGGTGGACTGGAGAGTGACAAGACTAGATTTGATAATAAATATACTGTAGAATAAGGATTATTAGGTTCTCCCAGGGACATTTGTTTTGAAATCTGATTATGGATGTGAATGAAAAAAAGGAACAAACTAAACCCACCCTCTACACAGAAGGATTAAAATCAAGGTTCATTCTTAACCCAGATCATTACAAATACAGTCTTGTTACAGAAGCAGATGTGTCAGCAGGCAGCTCGGTCATTATCCGAAGGCGTGATTACGCCTTACTTAAGAGTACCCGACAAAACAATGCCCAGTTTAAACAGACGTTATAAGCTACCACAGGGGAGACTCGTTAGCATACATGCAGATTACTTTCCTGCTTTCAGGCCAATCAGCAGGTCTCCCATTCTGCTTCAGATCCCCAAGTCGGCTGGTTGGAACCGAGGTCGTGTGCCTCACAACTGAATGTGACGACACTGCATAGAAAAGGGGCCTCAGTCAGTTGGAGGAAAAATCACGTCTCCACATGAATTAGACATTCATGTGGATCAATATGTTTCAGACCCTGAAGAAGAAGTTGTATTGATCTGAACCAAATGTCAAGATGAAACAGTTTTACACAGCGAGAGCCCTGTAGGTGTTGGAACGATGTAGGCCGAGCACAATCAGCAGGCTTTCATTACACGCACTGAGTCAAACACATAGATTCACACGCACTGAGTCAAACACATAGATTCACACGCACTGAGTCAAACACATAGATTCACACGCACTGAGTCAAACACATAGATTCATACACAGAGTCAAACACATAGATTCACGCACTGAGTCAAACACATAGATTCATACACAGAGTCAAACACATAGATTCACGCACTGAGTCAAACACATAGATTCACACACTAAGTCAAACACATAGATTCACACACACTGAGTCAAACACATAGATACACACACAGAGTCAAACACATAGATTCACACACTGAGTCAAACACATAGATTCACACACTGAGTCATTCACATAGATTCACACACTGAGTCATACACACGCAGAGTCAAACACATACAGTTGAAGTCGGAAGTTCACATACACCTTAGCCAAATACATTTAAACTCAGTTGTTCACAATTCCTGACATTTAATCCTAGTAAAAATTCCCTGTCTTAGGTCAGTTAGGATCACCACTTTATTTTAAGAATGTGAAATGTCAGAATAATAGATTTATTTAAGCTTTTATTTCTGTCATCACATTCCCAGTGGGTCAGAAGTTTACATACACTCAATTAGTATTTGGTAGCATTGCCTTTAAATTGTTTAACTTTGGTCAAACGTTTCAGGTAGCCTTCCACAAGCTTCCCACAATAAGTTGGGTGAATTTTGGCCCAGTCCTCCTGACAGAACTGGTATAACTGAGTCAGGTGTACCTTCAGGCACTTGGAAATTGCTCCCAAGGATGAACAAGACTTATGGAGGTCTATAATTTTTTGTCTGAGGTCTTGGCTGATTTCTTTTGATTTTCCCATGATGTCAAGCAAAGAGGCACTGAGTTTGAAAGTAGGCCTTGAAATACATCTACAGGTACACCTCCAATTGGCTCAAATGATGTCAATTAGCCTATCAGAAGCTTCTAAAGCCATGACATCATTTTCTGGAATTTTCCAAGATGTTTAAAAGCACAGTCAACTTAACGTATGTAAACTTCTGACCCACTGGAATTGTGATACAGTGAATTATAAGTGAAATAATCTGTCTGTAAACAATTGTTGGAAAAAGTACTTGTGTCATACACAAAATAGATGTACTAACCCACTTGCCAAAACTATAGTTTATTGAAATTTATGGAGTGGTTGAGAAACGAGTTTTAATGACTCCAAACTAAGTGTATGTAAACTTCCAACTTCAACTGTATGTATTATCCTGGTAGCAGATGTTCCTTTCCTTGATTTAATTGGGCCTCGTGACGTTAACCTCCGCCACTAATGCTAACCCCTGCCGTAGCATTGTAATGCTAGCCCCCCGGCAGACCACCTCCTCAGCCTGTTTGAAGTGCCACAGAAAGAAAGGCAAGGACTTCATTAACGTATAGATACCCTGTAATTAGGGATCGGACACCAGACCAGATGTAGAGACCCCACCTGTCTCTGTGTGTGTGTCCCTATCTGGTCAACAGCAGAACACAATATAGAGAATAGGGTGCCATTTGGGACACAGCCTCTCTGTGCCTCTGATTAAGCTGCATGTGTATAATAGGACTAAAATATAGCTGTGAGGAGCAATGAACGGGGTTCACAGGATGATAGAAAAGACACAAGATCAGTTAGATAATAAAGCAAGCACTCTATCATGTAGGAACTCTCTTCATGTGCAATCATTAGTTGGAATACAACATCTGGAGTGAATCTGACATATGGTTCATGAGGACAAGATAAAATAAGTAGTTGTTAATAGTTTGAGGAGAAGATGAAAGAATGAGTTGTTAACGGTTTCGTCGTTTTTTTTTGAAATATCAATACCACATTCAATGAGGTTCATCTAAGGGATGTCCGTGATAGAGATGAGTTTCAAGTTGATAGGCCACTGTTGAATGGATTTACAGTGGTTTAAATGGGCACGGACATTCAGATTTTTGATTTGTAAATAACTCATCTATCTGTTGACAATAAAGGAGGGAGGATTTATGCGTAACCGATGTGAAATGGCTAGCTAGTTAGCGGGCGCGTGCTACTAGCGTTTCAATCGGTGACGTCACTTGCTTTGATACCTTGAAGTAGTTGTTTCCCTTTGCTCTGCAAGGGCCGTGGCGTTAACGATGCTTCGTGGGTATCAGGGGTGGAAGGGTAGAGGGATGGAGGCACCCCCATGTCGTTGATGTAAATGAGAATGTGTTCTCAGTCAACTTGCCTGGTAAAATAATGGTTAAATAAAATCAAATAAATAAAAGGAGGGTGTAGTGGAGGGAGGAGGGGTGGAAGGCTGGAGGTTGGAGGGGTTCTGGGGTGAAGGGTGTAGGAGTAATCCCAGGGAAGAGCAGACTAAGCTGGAGAGACTGCAAGGTCAAGCAGCTCTGTGAATAGGGCTCATCTGCAGAGCCCAGAGAAGCAGAGGGAAGTACACACGTGACCACACACACACACACACACACACACACACACACACACACACACACACACACACACAGCTGAGGGAATAGTAAATACTGAGGGAGTCCTGCTACGTCTCACGCTGGGCTGAGTGACAGGCAGCTTTCCTCTAGAGCAGTAGCAGGGTTCCCTCCTCTCCTCTCCCCTCCCCTCCCCTCACCTCCTCATCTCTTCTCTCCCCTCCCCATCTCTCCTCTCCCATCCCCTCCTCCCCATCTCTCCCCTCCCCTCTCCTCCCCATCTCTCCTCTCCCCTCCCCATCTCTCCTCTCCCCTCCCCTCCCCTCCTCATCTCTTCTCTCCACTCCCCATCCCTTCTCTCCCCTCCCCTCTCCTCCCCATCTCTCCTCTCCCCTCTCCCCTGCCCATCTCTTCTCTCCCCTCCCCTCCCTCTCCTCCCCTCCCTCTCCTCCCCATCTCTCCTCTCCCCTCTCCCCTGCCCATCTCTTCTCTCCCCATCTCTTCTTTCCTCTCCTCCTATCCCCTCCCCATATCTTCTCTCCCCTCACTCCCTCTCCTCCCCTCCCCATCTCTTCTCTCCCCTCCCCATCTCTTCTCTCTCCTCCTCTCCTAGGGTGTAATTTCGGATGCAGACATTCTCCCATCCCACCCATTCGACATTCATTCAAAGCATTTACATTAAAAACCACTTAGAACCCAGACTGAACCACACATGTCAAAAAAATAACAGAATAGGATAAGGGAATTATTTCAACTGCGATGTGTCTTCTGCATTTAACCAGAGGTGCAGCGGGATGCCTTAATAATAGCCTCTCAAGGATCGGACCATTTTTTTTCTTCTATTTTCTCCTAAAATGACATACCCAAATCTAACTGCCTGTAGCTCAGGACCTAAAATGACATACCCAAATCTAACTGATCCTGTAACTCAGGACCTAAAATAACATACCCAAATCTAACTGCCTGTAACTCAGGACCCAAAATAACATACCCAAATCTAACTGCCTGTAGCTCAGGACCTAAAATAACAAACCTAAATCTAACTTCCTGTAGCTCAGGACCCAAATCTAACTGCCTGTAACTCAGGACCCAAAATAACATACCCAAATCTAACTGCCTGTAGCTCAGGACCTAAAATAACAAACCTAAATCTAACTTCCTGTAGCTCAGGACCCAAATCTAACTGCCTGTAGCTCAGGACCTAAAATGACATACCCAAATCTAACTGCCTGTAGCTCAGGACCCAAATCTAACTGCCTGTAGCTCAGGACCTAAAATGACATACCCAAATCTAACTGCCTGTAACTCAGGACCTAAAATAACATACCCAAATCTAACTGCCTGTAGCTCAGGACCTGAAGCAAGGACATGCATATTCTTGATACCATTTGAAGGGAAACACTTTTGAAGTTCGTGGAAATGTGAAATTAATTTAGGAGAATATAACACATTAGATCTGGTAAAATATTTTTTTTAATTAAAAAGTGTACAATTATCTTTGAAATGCAAGAGAAAGGTCATAATGTATTATTCCAGCCCAGGCGCAATTTAGATTTTGTCCACTAGATGGCAGCAGTGTATGTGCAAAATGTTAGACTGATCCAATGAACCATTGCATTTATGTTCAAAAATGTTCATCAAGACTGCCCAAATGTGCCTAATTGGTGCCTAATCAAGTTCATAATTGTGCACTCTCCTCAAACAATAGCATGATATTATTTCACTGTAATAGCTACTGTAAATTGGACAGTGCAGTTAGATTAACATGAATGTAAGCTTTCTGCCCATATCAGATATGTCTACATCCTGGGAAATGTTTTTGTTACTTACAACCTCATGCTAATCACATTAGCTTACGTTACATTAACCGTCCCGCGGGGGTGGGACACAGAAACCGTAGATGTTCATACCTTCATACCGTTCCCCATACAGGGGTATACGGTATTACCGTCAGTGCACACAAGGGGCCCTATTCCCGCTACCCCCCCCCCCCTCCCCACACACACACAAAACATAGCACCAATAAATTTGGTCAGCAGGCTATGTTATAAAAGTAAGTTGATCCAGGAGGGATTGTGTCTATCTGCTTTAACCTTAATCTTGCCATCTAGCCGCTTAGCTAGCAAGTTAGCAAACCAAATTCATAACTGGAGCGAAGCTTGTGCGGAATACCGTATATACCATACACCGAGGTATTTGGAAAATGCCATTGGACAATTCAATTGAGTTGAAACTATTTCTTAGAAGAAGAAAAATTGCACATTTGAATATACGTAGATGTGTTTTAAGTAAATACCTGCAGTCAACTTGTGCAATACGTTAGAAGATAAAGATGGCGTTCTTCATCTCACCTGCCACAGTGTTTCATGATGAAGCTTACCAGTACTCCCCAGTCACATGATGTTTGTTTACAAGTACGCAACGACGAGAGACCGGAGCCTTGTGAGTCTCTCACTGTTGTGCAGCACACGCCAGGTGATCTAGTTACAGTACGGAATTCACAACTAAATGTCTACCAGCTAGAGACCGGAGCCTTGTGCAGCACGTACCAGGTGCAGCACGTACCAGGTGCAGCACGTACCAGGTGATCTAGTTACAGTACGGAATTCACAACTAAAATGTTTACCAGCTAGAGACCAGGGCCTTGTGCAGCACGTACCAGGTGCAGCACGTACCAGGTGCAGCACGTACCAGGTGCAGCACGTACCAGGTGCAGCACGTACCAGGTGCAGCACGTACCAGGTGATCTAGTTACAGTACGGAATTCACAACTAAATGTTTACCAGCTAGAGACCGGAGCCTTGTGAGTCACTCATTGTTGTGCAGCACACGCCAGGTGATCTAGTTACAGTTCACAACTAAAATGTTAACTGTCCACAAAAACGCTCTGCAGTTGTGCATTTGGTTTGCTAATTTAGTAGCTAGTTAGCGATATAGCTAAGCCTCTTCCAAAATCAAGGTTGGCTTGGTAACAGCAGAGAAGCATTGCATATTTGTTTTGTTCGTGTTTTTTTTTTGTATAGTTTAGGTCAGAGACTGTATAAAATGTTCGCAGTACGCTCGTTAGCATTTATTTAGCATTCTCTATGGGATTTTACATGTGATTGTTAGCATTGCTAAACTTTGGATTATGTTGGAGCCTCAGTCAGGCTTGAAAACAGTACCTGTTGTGTTCAGTGCCGTTATTACCAATATCCCAGTAGGGCACAAGGTTGGTATGAAGGCATAACAATCTGAATACGGTCCAAGCCTAGCTAGCTGAATGTCATTTGCCACATCTTAGATCGTTAACGTCTAGTTATAAACATCGGTGTAACATGCACCTCCCAAACCTTTTTATTTTTTTACCGTGTAGAAAATCATACTGTTGGTTTTTCAGAAAACCCCCGGTATACTGTGTATATGTGTTATAACGACCAAACGTAGAACAGAACTCATTAAAGAGAAAGATTAGCAATCGCTCTCTACTTTCCCTGTTGGAAGTGTGTTGGAGGAACATCGCAAATGGCACCCTATTCCCAATTTAGTGCACTATTTTTTTATTTAACCTTTACTTAAGGTTTACTTAACTAGGCAAGTCAGTTAAGAACAAATTCTTATTTACAATTTACAATCAAATGGCTACCCGCACTATTTGCATTGTGTGCCCCCCCCCAAGCCCTCTTTTACGCTGCTGCTACTCTCTGTTTATCATATATGCATAGCCACTTTCAGTATTCGGTATCATGTACATGATACCTCAACTGGGCCGACCAACCAGCATATTGGCTAACCGGACAATCTGCATTGTGTCCCACCACCCACCAACCCCTCTTTTACACTACTGCTACTCTCTGTTCATCATATATGCATAGTCACTTTAACCATATCTACATGTACATACTACCTCAATCAGCCTGACTAACCGGTGTCTGTATATAGCCTCTCTACTGTATATAGCCTGTCTCTTTACTGTTGTTTTATTTCTTTACCTACCTATTGTTCACCTAATACCTTTATTGCACTGTTGGTTAGAGCCTGTAAGTAAGCATTTCACTGTAAGGTCTACTACACCTGTTGTATTCAGCATTTCACTGTGAGGTCTACTACACCTGTTGTATTCAGCAATTCACTGTGAGGTCTACTACACCTGTTGTATTCAGCATTTCACTGTCAGGTCCACTATACCTGTAGTATTCAGCATTTCACTGTAAGGTCTACGACACCTGTTGTATTCAGCATTTCACTGTAAGGTCTACTACACCTGTTGTATTCGGCATTTCACTGTGAGGTCTACTACACCTGTTATATTCAGCATTTCACTGTAAGGTCTACTACACCTGTTGTATTCGGCATTTCACTGTAAGGTCTATTACACCTATTGTATTCGGCATTTCACTGTAAGGTCTACTGCACCTGTTGTATTCAGCATTTCACTGTAAGGTCTACTACACCTGTTGTAGTCAGCATTTCACTGTAAGGTCTACTACACCTGTTGTATTCAGCATTTCACTGTAAGGTCTACTACACCTGTTGTATTCAGCATTTCACTGTGAGGTCTACTACACCTGTTGTATTCAGCATTTCACTGTAAGGTCTACTACACCTGCTGTATTCAGCATTTCACTGTAAAATCTACTACACCTGTTGTATTCAGCATTTTACTGTAAGGTCTACTACACCTGTTGTATTCAGCATTTCACTGTGAGGTCTACCTACACCTGTTGTATTCAGCATTTCACTGTAAGGTCTACTACACCTGTTGTATTCTGCATTTCACTGTAAGGTCTATTACACCTGTTGTATTCAGCATTTCACTGTAAGGTCTACTACACCTGTTGTATTCAGCATTTCACTGTAAGGTCTACTACACCTGTTGTATTCAGCATTTCACTGTAAGGTCTACTACACCTGTTGTATTCTGCATTTCACTGTAAGGTCTACTACACCTGTTGTATTCGGCATTTCACTGTAAGGTCTACTACACCTGTTGTATTCGGCATTTCACTGTAAGGTCCACTATACCTGTAGTATTCAGCATTTCACTGTAAGGTCTACTACACCTGTTGTCTTCGGCATTTCACTGTAAGGTCTACTACACCTGTTGTATTCGGCATTTCACTGTAAGGTCTACTACACCTATTGTATTCGGCATTTCACTGTACGGTCTACTACACCTGTTGTATTCAGCTTTTCACTGTAAGGTCTACTACACCTGTTGTATTCAGCATTTCACTGTAAGGTCAACTACACCTGTTGTATTCGGCATTTCACTGTAAGGTCTACTACACATGTTGCATTCAGCATTTGACTGTAAGGTCTACTACACCTGTTGTATTCAGCATTTCACTGTCAGGTCTACTACACCTGTTGTATTCAGCATTTCACTGTCAGGTCTACTACACCTGTTGTATTCAGCATTTCACTGTCAGGTCTACTACACCTGTTGTATTCAGCATTTCACTGTAAGGTCTACTACACCTGTTGTATTCAGCATTTCACTGTCAGGTCTACTACACCTGTTGTATTCAGCATTTCACTGTCAGGTCTACTACACCTGTTGTATTCAGCATTTCACTGTGAGGTCTACTACACCTGTTGTATTCAGTATTTCACTGTAAAGTCTACTACACCTGTTGTATTCAGCATTTCACTGTCAGGTCCACTATACCTGTAGTATTCAGCATTTCACTGTAAGGTCTACGACACCTGTTGTATTCAGCATTTCACTGTAAGGTCTACTACACCTGTTGTATTCGGCATTTCACTGTGAGGTCTACTACACCTGTTATATTCAGCATTTCACTGTAAGGTCTACTACACCTGTTGTATTCGGCATTTCACTGTAAGGTCTACTACACCTATTGTATTCGGCATTTCACTGTAAGGTCTACTACACCTGTTGTATTCAGCATTTCACTGTAAGGTCTACTACACCTGTTGTATTCAGCATTTCACTGTGAGGTCTACTACACCTGTTGTATTCAGCATTCACTGTAAGGTCTACTACACCTGCTGTATTCAGCATTTCACTGTAAGATCTACTACACCTGTTGTATTCAAAATTTTACTGTAAGGTCTACTACACCTGTTGTATTCAGCATTTCACTGTGAGGTCTACCTACACCTGTTGTATTCAGCATTTCACTGTAAGGTCTACTACACCTGTTGTATTCTGCATTTCACTGTAAGGTCTAATACACCTGTTGTATTCAGCATTTCACTGTAAGGTCTACTACACCTGTTGTATTCAGCATTTCACTGTAAGGTCTACTACACCTGTTGTATTCAGCATTTCACTGTAAGGTCTACTACACCTGTTGTATTCTGCATTTCACTGTAAGGTCTACTACACCTGTTGTATTCGGCATTTCACTGTAAGGTCTACTACACCTGTTGTATTCGGCATTTCACTGTAAGGTCCACTATACCTGTAGTATTCAGCATTTCACTGTAAGGTCTACTACACCTGTTGTATTGGCATTTCACTGTAAGGTCTACTACACCTGTTGTATTCGGCATTTCACTGTAAGGTCTACTACACCTGTTGTATTCGGCATTTCACTGTAAGGTCTACTACACCTATTGTATTCGGCATTTCACTGTACGGTCTACTACACCTGTTGTATTCAGCTTTTCACTGTAAGGTCTACTACACCTGTTGTATTCAGCATTTCACTGTAAGGTCTACTACACCTGTTGTATTCGGCATTTCACTGTAAGGTCTACTACACATGTTGCATTCAGCATTTCACTGTAAGGTCTACTACACCTGTTGTATTCAGCATTTCACTGTCAGGTCTACTACACCTGTTGTATTCAGCATTTCACTGTCAGGTCTACTACACCTGTTGTATTCAGCATTTCACTGTCAGGTCTACTACACCTGTTGTATTCAGCATTTCACTGTAAGGTCTACTACACCTGTTGTATTCAGCATTTCACTGTGAGGTCTACTACACCTGTTGTATTCAGCATTTCACTGTAAGGTCTACTACACCTGTTGTATTCAGCATTTCACTGTAAGGTCTACTACACCTGTTGTATTCAGCATTTCACTGTCAGGTCTACTACACCTGTTGTATTCAGCATTTCACTGTAAGGTCTACTACACCTGTTGTATTCAGCATTTCACTGTGAGGTCTACTACACCTGTTGTATTCAGTATTTCACTGTCAGGTCCACTATACCTGTAGTATTCAGCATTTCACTGTAAGGTCTACGACACCTGTTGTATTCGGCATTTCACCGTAAGGTCTACTACACCTGTTGTATTCGGCATTTCACTGTAAGGTCTACTACACCTGTTGTATTCGGCAATTCACTGTAAGGTCTACTACACCTATTGTATTCGGCATTTCACTGTAAGGTCTACTACACCTGTTGTATTCAGCATTTCACTGTAAGGTCTACTACACCTGTTGTAGTCAGCATTTCACTGTAAGGTCTACTACACCTGTTGTATTCAGCATTTCACTGTAAGGTCTACTACACCTGTTGTATTCAGCATTTCACTGTGAGGTCTACTACACCTGTTGTATTCAGCATTTCACTGTAAGGTCTACTACACCTGCTGTATTCAGCATTTCACTGTAAGATCTACTACACCTGTTGTATTCAGCATTTTACTGTAAGGTCTACTACACCTGTTGTATTCAGCATTTCACTGTGAGGTCTACCTACACCTGTTGTGTTCAGCATTTCACTGTAAGGTCTACTACACCTGTTGTATTCAGCATTTCACTGTAAGGTCTACTACACATGTTGCATTCAGCATTTCACTGTAAGGTCTACTACACCTGTTGTATTCAGCATTTCACTGTCAGGTCTACTACACCTGTTGTATTCAGCATTTCACTGTCAGGTCTACTACACCTGTTGTATTCAGCATTTCACTGTCAGGTCTACTACACCTGTTGTATTCAGCATTTCACTGTAAGGTCTACTACACCTGTTGTATTCAGCATTTCACTGTCAGGTCTACTACACCTGTTGTATTCAGCATTTCACTGTCAGGTCTACTACACCTGTTGTATTCAGCATTTCACTGTGAGGTCTACTACACCTGTTGTATTCAGTATTTCACTGTAAGGTCTACTACACCTGTTGTATTCAGCATTTCACTGTGAGGTCTACTACACCTGTTGTATTCAGCATTTCACTGTCAGGTCTACCTACACCTGTTGTATTCAGCATTTCACTGTAAGGTCTACTACACCTGTTGTATTCAGCATTTCACTGTAAGGTCTACTACACCTGTTGTATTCGGCATTTCACTGTGAGGTCTACCTACACCTGTTGTATTCAGCATTTCACTGTGAGGTCTACCTACACCTGTTGTATTCAGCATTTCACTGTGAGGTCTACCTACACCTGTTGTATTCATCATTTCACTGTAAGGTCTACTACACCTGTTGTATTCAGCATTTCACTGTGAGGTCTACTACACCTGTTGTATTCATCATTTCACTGTAAGGTCTACTACACCTGTTGTATTCAGCATTTCACTGTAAGGTCTACTACACCTGTTGTATTCAGCATTTCACTGTAAGGTCTACTACACCTGTTGTATTCAGCATTTCACTGTGAGGTCTACTGCACCTGTTGTATTCAGCATTTCACTGTCAGGTCCACTATACCTGTAGTATTCAGCATTTCACTGTAAGGTCTACGACACCTGTTGTATTCAGCATTTCACTGTAAGGTCTACTACACCTGTTGTATTCGGCATTTCACTGTAAGGTCTACTACACCTGTTGTATTCGGCATTTCACTGTAAGGTCTACTACACCTATTGTATTCGGCATTTCACTGTAAGGTCTACTACACCTGTTGTATTCAGCATTTCACTGTAAGGTCTACTACACCTGTTGTAGTCAGCATTTCACTGTAAGGTCTACTACACCTGTTGTATTCAGCATTTCACTGTAAGGTCTACTACACCTGTTGTATTCAGCATTTCACTGTGAGGTCTACTACACCTGTTGTATTCAGCATTTCACTGTAAGGTCTACTACACCTGCTGTATTCAGCATTTCACTATAAGATCTACTACACCTGTTGTATTCAGCATTTTACTGTAAGGTCTACTACACCTTTGTATTCAGCATTTCACTGTGAGGTCTACCTACACCTGTTGTGTTCAGCATTTCACTGTAAGGTCTACTACACCTGTTGTATTCTGCATTTCACTGTAAGGTCTATTACACCTGTTGTATTCAGCATTTCACTGTAAGTTCTACTACACCTGTTGTATTCAGCATTTCACTGTAAGGTCTACTACACCTGTTGTATTCAGCATTTCACTGTAAGGTCTACTACACCTGTTGTATTCTGCATTTCACTGTAAGGTCTACTACACCTGTTGTATTCGGCATTTCACTGTAAGGTCTACTACACCTGTTGTATTCGGCATTTCACTGTAAGGTCCACTATACCTGTAGTATTCAGCATTTCACTGTAAGGTCTACTACACCTGTTGTATTCGGCATTTCACTGTAAGGTCTACTACACCTATTGTATTCGGCATTTCACTGTACGGTCTACTACACCTGTTGTATTCAGCTTTTCACTGTAAGGTCTACTACACCTGTTGTATTCAGCATTTCACTGTCAGGTCTACTACACCTGTTGTATTCAGCATTTCACTGTCAGGTCTACTACACCTGTTGTATTCAGCATTTCACTGTCAGGTCTACTACACCTGTTGTATTCAGCATTTCACTGTCAGGTCTACTACACCTGTTGTATTCAGCATTTCACTGTCAGGTCTACTACACCGGTTGTATTCAGCATTTCACTGTAAGGTCTACTACACCTGTTGTATTCAGCATTTCACTGTCAGGTCTACTACACCTGTTGTATTCAGCATTTCACTGTCAGGTCTACTACACCTGTTGTATTCAGCATTTCACTGTGAGGTCTACTACACCTGTTGTATTCAGCATTTCACTGTAAGGTCTACTACACCTGTTGTATTCGGCATTTCACTGTCAGGTCTACCTACACCTGTTGTATTCAGCATTTCACTGTAAGGTCTACTACACCTGTTGTATTCAGCATTTTACTGTAAGGTCTACCTACACCTGTTGTATTCAGCATTTCACTGTGAGGTCTACTTCACCTGTTGTATTCAGCATTTCACTGTAAGGTCTACTACACCTGTTGTATTTGGCACATGTGACAAATAAGCTTCGATTTGATTTGATTTGACAGCCTACCCCGGGCCAAACCTGGACGATGCTGGACCAATTGCGCGTCACCCTATAGGACTCCCAATCACCGTCAGATGTGATACAGCCTAGATTCAAACCAGGGACTGTAGTGACGCCTCTTGCACTGAGATGCAGTGCCTTAAACAGCTGATAAAAAGTAATGCACTAAACAGGGAATAGGGACTTATGGCTTATTCTCCATTACAGGGAGTCTGAGGTAATCAATAACAGATCAAAGCTACCAGGGATGTGCTTCCCCCAATCCATCCGAGAAGTTGCTCGATGCTCCGCTCACTGGGCCTGGACAGGAGCTGGCCATGCAATAACGTGAAATGAAAAAGAGAGACTGCCCAGTTTTCTCTAGATGCAGCTAGACGTGTCAATAACACGGCCCCAAGATAGAGAAGGGAGGAATCCAACCTGGACTGACAGATTGACTTAAAGCCGTCCAAGCTGACAACGGACTCACAGGTACACACACACACACACACACACACACACACACACACACACATGAACGCACACAAAACCACACACACGAACACACACACACACACACACACACACACACACACACACACACACACACACACACACACACACACACACACACACACACACACACAAAGCCCCTGTCAACTCCGTATGGACATTCTATCAGTCTCTCAGTCCCTAAGTCTGGGCAGATCCTATAAGATCTGGTATCTCTGTTTATCCCGGTGCTGACTGTCCAATAGTCTGTGCTTCATCTTCAACAGTATCAGAAGGCCTGGGAATAGCCACCATCCATCCAATAAGCATAAAGACTAGTGGACCAGTCAAAAACACTGTTATAGATGTGAAGAACAGGAGAACCAGTCAAAAACACTGTGTTAGATGTGAAGGACAGGAGAACCAATCAAAAACACTGTGTTAGATGTGAAGGACAGGAGAACCAATCAAAAACACTGTGTTAGACGTGAAGGACCGGAGAACCAGTCAAAAACACTGTTATAGATGTGGAGGACAGGAGAACCAATCAAAAACACTGTGTTAGATGTGAAGGACAGGAGAACCAGTCAAAAACACTGTGTGCTTCTCTGTGACTGGGTACTGAGAGATATAAGACAGCTGCTGCTCTGTGACTGGGTACTGACAGATAAGACAGCTGCTGCTCTGTGACTGAGTACTGACAGATAAGACAGCTGCTGCTCTGTGACTGGGTACTGACAGATAAGACAGCTGCTGCTCTGTGACTGGGTACTGAGAGATGTAAGACAGCTGCTGCTCTGTGACTGGGTACTGAGAGATATAAGACAGCTGCTGTTCTGTGACTGGGTACTGACAGATAAGACAGCTGCTGCTCTGTGACTGGGTACTGACAGATAAGACAGCTGCTGCTATGTGACTGGGTACTGACAGATAAGACAGCTGCTGCTCTGCGACTGGGTACTGAGAGATAAGACAGCTGCTGCTCTGTGACTGGGTACTGAGAGATGTAAGACAGCTGCTGCTCTGTGACTGGGTACTGAGAGATATAAGACAGCTGCTGTTCTGTGACTGGGTACTGACAGATAAGACAGCTGCTGCTCTGTGACTGAGTACTGACAGATAAGACAGCTGCTGCTCTGTGACTGGGTACTGACAGATAAGACAGCTGCTGCTCTGTGACTGGGTACTGACAGATAAGACAGCTGCTGCTCTGTGACTGGGTACTGAAAGATAAGACAGCTGCTGCTCTGTGACTGGGTACTGACAGATAAGACAGCTGCTGCTCTGTGACTGGGTACTGACAGATAAGACAGCTGCTGCTCTGTGACTGGGTACTGACAGATAAGACAGCTGCTGCTCTGTGACTGGGTACTGACAGATAAGACAGCTGCTGCTCTGTGACTGGGTACTGACAGATAAGACAGCTGCTGCTCTGTGACTGGGTACTGACAGATAAGACAGCTGCTGCTCTGTGACTGGGTACTGACAGATAAGACAGCTGCTGCTCTGTGACTGGGTACTGACAGATAAGACAGCTGCTGCTCTGTGACTGGGTACTGACAGATAAGACAGCTGCTGCTCTGTGACTGGGTATTGACAGATAAGACAGCTGCTGCTCTGTGACTGGGTACTGAGAGATGTAAGACAGCTGCTGCTCTCAAATTACACCCTATTCCCTATATAGCGCAACATGTAAAGTGTTGGTCCCATGTTTCATGAGCTGAAATTTACATCCCTGTTACTGAGCATTTCTCTATTTGCCAAGATAATCCATCCACCAGACAGGTGTGGCATATCAACAAGGTGATTAAAAAGCATGATCATTACACAGGTGCACCTTGTGCTGGGGACAATAAAAGGTCACTCTAAAATGTGCAGTTTTGTCACACAACACCACAGATGTCTCAAGTTTTGAAGGAACGTACAATTGGGATGCTGACTGCAGGAATGTCCACCAGAGATGTTGCCAGAGAATGTAATGTTAATTTCTCTACCATAAGCCACCTCCAATGGTGTTTTAGAGAATTTGGCAGTACATCCAACTGGCCTCACAACCACAGACCACGTGTAACCACACCAGCCCAGGACCTCCACAGCCACAGACCACGTGTTACCACACCAGCCCAGGACCTCCACACCAGCCCAGGACCTCCACAGCCACAGACCACGTGTAACCACACCAGCCCAGGACCTCCACAACCACAGACCACGTGTAACCACACCAGCCCAGGACCTCCACAGCCACAGACCACGTGTTACCACACCAGCCCAGGAACTCCACACCAGCCCAGGACCTCCACAGCCACAGACCACGTGTAACCACACCAGCCCAGGACCTCCACAACCACAGACCACGTGAAACCACACCAGCCCAGGACCTCCACAACCACAGACCACGTGAAACCACACCAGCCCAGGACCTCCACAACCACAGACCACGTGTAACCACACCAGCCCAGGACCTCCACAGCCACAGACCACGTGTTACCACACCAGCCCAGGAACTCCACACCAGCCCAGGACCTCCACAGCCACAGACCACGTGTAACCACACCAGCCCAGGACCTCCACAACCACAGACCACGTGAAACCACACCAGCCCAGGACCTCCACAACCACAGACCACGTGAAACCACACCAGCCCAGGACCTCCACACCAGCCCAGGACCTCCACACCAGCCCAGGACCTCCACACCAGCCCAGGACCTCCACACCAGCCCAGGACCTCCACAACCACAAACCACGTGTAACCACACCAGCCCAGGACCTCCACACCAGCCCAGGACATCCACACCAGCCCAGGACCTCCACAACCACAGACCACGTGTAACCACACCAGCCCAGGACCTCCACAACCACAGACCACGTGTAACCACACCAGCCCAGGACCTCCACAACCACAGACCACGTGTAACCACGCCAGCCCAGGACCTCCACAACCACAGACCACGTGTAACCACACCAGCCCAGGACCTCCACAACCACAGACCACGTGTAACCACATCAGCCCAGGACCTCCACACCAGCCCAGGACCTCCACACCAGCCCAGGACCTCCACACCAGCCCAGGACCTCCACAACCACAGACCACGTGTAACCACACCAGCCCAGGACCTCCACACCAGCCCAGGACCTCCACACCAGCCCAGGACCTCCACAACCACAGACCACGTGTAACCACGCCAGCCCAGGACCTCCACACCAGCCCAGGACCTCCACACCAGCCCAGGACCTCCACACCAGCCCAGGACCTCCACAACCACAGACCACGTGTAACCACGCCAGCCCAGGACCTCCACACGAGCCCAGGACCTCCACAACCACAGACCACATGTAACCACACCAGCCCAGGACCTCCACACCAGCCCAGGACCTCCTCAGCCACAGACCACGTGTAACCACACCAGCCCAGGACCTCCACAACCACAGACTACGTGTAACCACACCAGCCCAGGACCTCCACAACCACAGACCACGTGTAACCACACCAGCCCAGGACCTCCACAACCACAGACCACGTGTAACCACACCAGCCCAGGACCTCCACACCAGCCCAGGACCTCCACAACCACAGACCACGTGTAACCACACCAGCCCAGGACCTCCACAACCACAGACCACGTGTAACCACACCAGCCCAGGACCTCCACACCAGCCCAGGACCTCCACAACCACAGACCACGTGTAACCACACCAGCCCAGGACCTCCACAACCACAGACCACATGTAACCACACCAGCCCAGGACCTCCACATCCGGCTTCTACACCTGTGGGATCATCTCAGACCAGCCACCCAGACAGCTGATGAAACTGTTGATTTGCACAACTGAGATGTGGAGATTTCTGCACAAACTGTCAGAAACCGTCTCAAGGAAGCTCATCTGTGTGCTCCTCGTCCTCACCGGGGTCTTGACCTGACTGCAGTTCGGCGTTTTAACCGACTTTAATGGGCAAATACTCACCTTCAATGGCCACTGGTACGCTGGAGAAGTGTGTTCTTCACGGGTTAATCCCAGTTTCAACTGTACCGGGCAGACAGCGTGTATGGCGTTGTGTGTTGGCGAGCGGTTTGCTGATGTCAACGGTGTGAACAGAGTGCCCCAGGGTGGAGGTGGGGTTATGGTATGGGCCGGCATAAGCTACGAACAACGAAAACAATTTCATTTTATCGATGGCAATTTGAATGCACAAAGATACCGTGACGAGATCCTCAAGTCCATTTTTATACCATCCAACCGCCGCCATCACTTCCTGTTTCAGCATGATAATGCACAGCCCCATGTCGCAAGGATCTCTACACAATTCCTGGAAGTTGAAAATGTCCCAGTTCTTCCATGGCCTGCATACTCACCAGACATGTCACCCTATTGAGCATGTTTGGGATGCTCTGGATCGACGTGTACGACAGCGTGTTCCAGTTCCCACCAATATCCAGCAACTTCACACAGCCATTGAAGAGGAGTGGGACAACATTCCACAGGCCACAAACAACAGCCTGATCAACTCTATGTGAAAGAGATGTGTCACGCTGCATGAGGCAAATGGTGGTCACACCAGATACTGACTGGTTTTCTTGAGGTAAATGTGACCTCACCAGATACTGACTGGTTTTCATGAGGTAAATGGTGGTCACACCAGTTACTGACTGGTTTTCATGAGGTAAATGGTGGTCACACCAGATACTGACTGGTTTTTATGAGGTAAATGGTGGTCACACCAGATACTGACTGGTTTTCATGAGGTAAATGTGACCTCACCAGATACTGACTGGTTTTCATGAGGTGAATGGTGGTCACACCAGATACTGACTGGTTTTCATGAGGTAAATGTGACCTCACCAGATACTGACTGGTTTTCATGAGGTAAATGGTGGTCACACCAGTTACTGACTGGTTTTCATGAGGTGAATGGTGGTCACACCAGATACTGACTGGTTTTCATGAGGTAAATGGTGGTCACACCAGATACTGACTGGTTTTCATGAGGTAAATGGTGGTCACACCAGATACTGACTGGTTTTCTTGAGGTAAATGTGACCTCACCAGATACTGACTGGTTTTCATGAGGTGAATGGTGGTCACACCAGTTACTGACTGGTTTTCATGAGGTAAATGGTGGTCACACCAGATACTGACTGGTTTTTATGAGGTAAATGGTGGTCACACCAGATACTGACTGGTTTTCATGAGGTAAATGTGACCTCACCAGATACTGACTGGTTTTCATGAGGTGAATGGTGGTCACACCAGATACTGACTGGTTTTCATGAGGTAAATGGTGGTCACACCAGATACTGACTGGTTTTCATGAGGTAAATGTGACCTCACCAGATACTGACTGGTTTTCATGAGGTAAATGGTGGTCACACCAGATACTGACTGGTTTTCATGAGGTAAATGGTGGTCACACCAACTGGTTTTCTGATTTTTATACGTACAGTATATTTATATTTACTCTCAAGTACTAAAGTAAACTGAACTCGCTGTCATGTTCCAGGCAATGTTTTTCTACTCCTCAATAGTACAGTGTTGTTGTGTCCACTGGAGCCTCTTCTTCTTGTTTTTAGCTGATAGGAGTGGAACCCGGTGTGGTCGTCTGCTGTAGTAGCCAATCAGTGACAAGGATTGACAAATTGTGCGTTCCGAGATGCCATTCTGCACACCACTGTTGTACTGCGTTGTTATTTGTCTGCTTGTGGCATCGCCTGTTAGCTTACACGATTTTTGCCATTTTCCTTCGACCTCTCATCAATAAGCTGTTGTCGCCCACAGGACTGAGCTGCTGTCTTTTATCTATCTCAGCATCATATCACGCTCAAAGTTGCGTAGGCCATTCGTTTGGCCCATTCTAACTGAACCCCTCAATGCCTGTCTGCCTGCTTTATATAGCAAGCCACGGTCAAGTGACTCACTGACTGTAGGAGCGATCCATTTTCGTGAAGGTGTACCTAATAAACTGTCCGGCGAATGTATATCAAATGCTGCCATTTGACACTTTATTTGGGTTCAGCGAGCGCAACCTCGTTTTAGAGACAGAGATGCCGGCGCTTCTATCAAACGTATTCCCATCTGTTTGTTTAAGGTGAAACCAACCGAGCAAAATGGGATTGATTACCTCACAACAATTGGATTTTGGATATCACACTACAAGTCCTGTGTCTGCATCCCAAATGGCTTTTCCTGTCACGGACGTCGTTCAAAGAAGACCAAGGTGCAGCGTGGTGAGCGTACATTTTCTTTTATTAGTAAAATGTCGCCAACTAAACAAAATTAAATAACAAAAACAACCGTGAAGCTACAAGGGCTGTTTTGCCCCTAACAAAGACAACTACCCACACTGAAAAGAGGGGCTACCTAAGTATGATTCCCAATCAGAGACAACGATAGACAGCTGATTGAGAACCATACCCCGGCCAAAACATAGAAATAAAGAAACATAGAAAACAAAACTAATGCCCCCCCCCCCACATCACACCCTGACCAAACCAAAATAGAGACATAAAAAGGCTCTCTAAGAGCGGGACAATTCCCTTTATAGTGCACTACCTTTGATTCTGGGATCTGGCCAAAAGTAGTGCACTATATAGGGAATATGGAGCCATAGGGTCCTGGTCTAAAGTAGTGCACTATATAGGGAATAGGGTGCCATAGGGTCCTGGTCTATAGTAGTGCACTATATAGGGAATAGGGTGCCATAGGGTCCTGGTCTAAAGTAGTGCACTATATAGGGAATAGGGTGCCATAGGGTCCTGGTCTAAAGTAGTGCACTATATAGGGAATAGGGTGCCATAGGGTCCTGGTCTAAAGTAGTGCACTATGTAGGGAATAGGGTGCCATTTGGGACGTAAAACAAGTACTGTGTATACAGACTGTAGTACTTACTGATACCTCATTAACCTGCCCGTGGCTAAACCCCTATGAGTAAAGGAAATAAAGGCAGAGGGCTAGCAGGATAATCTGTGAACCACTCCAACAATGACCCTTTAGAATTTTTCTGAAGGCTCTGAGAGTTGGCAAAAGACGCACACTTCCGCAATAAGTGTGGGTTGAGCCGAAAACAGACTTTAAGAAACAGCTGATCCGCAAGCTGAAAACCCTCCTCAGCTTTCACCAGCCAGAGAAGTCAGAGCTTCGCCATCCTCCGCACAGCACTAGCCCTGGGTTCAAATACTATGTGAAATCTTTCAAATCCTTTGAATGACAAACAGATACAGCATTTTAAATGATTTCCAATAGTATTTGAACCCGGGTCTGTGCAACACAGCCCAGGCAGCAAGGTAGAGGAGAAGAGAAGACCGCTATAACTAGTCAGTCAGGAAGAGAAGCTTCCTCTCTGACAACTCATTTAACATTCTTCCTGCATGAAAGGTGCTACCACCACCCACTACCCACAACCCACCTGCCACTGACGTTCATCTTCTTCTTCACCACCAGAACATCCAAGTTTGATTTCACTCTTCAGACGGAGATCAATTATACACGCGGGCTGCATTACTCAATACGCTCAAAGTACGGCCACATTCTCAGCATTCAAACTCCTTGCGTAAACAAAATAACAGAAATGACGGAGGTTTCAGATCAGAAGGTAAACAGACAGAAAGCATCTTTGAGATGTGATCGTCTGTTTCTCCTTAGTGTGCACAGTCCCTCAGAGTAGGACTGCTGATCTAGGAACAGTTTTCCCTTTTAAATCATATTGAATAAGAGGAGGGACCTGATCCTAGATTAGCACTCTTACTCTGAGACGCTTCATGGATGCACAGAGCCTCAGACCAAAGAGTTTCTAAACCCAGAGGAGCAACATCGCAAGACATCTGGGAACGCTTGAAAAAAACAGACCAAGCAGACCAGACCGGGATATGGGGTTTGAGAAGTCAATGAGAGAGATGATTCAAAATGATTCCTTAGTTGTTCATTTTTGCTAAATCTAAAGGAACAATCTAGATTCGATCCAATGTCTTAAAGTAGATGAACTTGTTATTACTCCAACCTCGTGAAAGTGACAAACTGACACCTTCTCACTTTTGTCAAAAACAACTTTATACATCGAAGGAGTGCCTTTTCAATTCACGGCCTGCACTGACGACCGTTAGACGCCGATGACTTCTTTAGTTCGCCAAAGTCACTATGACATCGCCTACAAGCGCGATCGTGGGATTTCTACTGGAGAAGCAGTTTCTACCTCTTTTCATAGCGTACTTACTGTCTTTGCTCAGACCATTTAGGCCTCAACACTTCATAAAGACCCTCCGGCGTCATTTCCACTGAGTTCTTCGGTCAGCTGGGTGGATGCATTAACCGTCCACTAAACCAAGTGTTATGTGCTGCCATGCTCTCCACAGCTTTTTCAGCCCCTGCGCTCACAACTCTCCTGATATACTTTAGTCCTTTACGTTAATAAGTTATGGTCGATCTGTCATCTACGTTAATAAATGATGGTCGATCTGTCCTCTACGTTAATAAATGATGGTCGATCTGTCCTCTACGTTAATAAATGATGGTCGATCTGTCCTCTACGTTAATAAATGATGGTCGATCTGTACTTTACATTAATAAATGATGGTCGATCTGTCCTTTACGTTAATAAATTATGGTCGATCTGTCCTTTACATTAATAAATTATGGTTGATCTGTCCTCTACGTTAATAAATGATGGTCGATCTGTCCTTTACGTTAATAAATGATGGTCGATCTGTACTTTACATTAATAAATGATGGTCGATCTGTCCTTTACATTAATAAATTATGTGTTGGTCGATCTGTCCTCTACGTTAATAAATGATGGTCGATCTGTCCTTTACATTAATAAATGATGGTCGATCTGTCCTTTACGTTAATAAATGATGGTCGATCTGTCCTCTACATTAATAAATGATGGTCGATCTGTCCTTTACATTAATAAATGATGGTCGATCTGTACTTTACATTAATAAATGATGTGTTGGTCGATCTGTCCTTTACATTAATAAGGGATCTGGATATACTAGGGCTGTGTCACTATGGGCCCTGGTCAACACGAAAGGACGTGGATATACTAGGGCTGTGTCACTATGGGCCCTGGTCAACAGGAAAGGACGTGGATATACTAGGCCTGTGTCACTATGGGCCCTGGTCAACAGGTAAGGACGTGGATATACTAGGGCTGTGTCACTATGGGCCCTGGTCAACAGGAAAGGACGTGGATATACTAGGGCTGTGTCACTATGGGCCCTGGTCAACAGGTAAGGACGTGGATATACTAGGGCTGTGTCACTATGGGCCCAGGTCAACAGGAAAGGACGTGGATATACTAGGGCTGTGTCACTATGGGCCCAGGTCAACAGGAAAGGACGTGGATATACTAGGGCTGTGTCACTATGGGCCCTGGTCAACAGGTAAGGACGTGGATATACTAGGGCTGTGTCACTATGGGCCCAGGTCAACAGGAAAGGACGTGGATATACTAGGGCTGTGTCACTATGGGCCCTGGTCAACAGGAAAGGACGTGGATATACTAGGGCTGTGTCACTATGGGCCCTGGTCAAGCACTATAAAAAGGCACCAAGTCCCATTTGGCAACATACCGTAGCTGTGTCTAAGAAACAGACTCCCTCCCCCATAGGGTCTGGGTTGCACTGGGCTGTGGCTCTGCACAACGTGATAACACAAGGCTCTCCACCAGACCGGCCCCAGGCAGGACCCCCACCTCTCACCTCCACTGCAGGCTTTATTTAAGATGAGTCTCCCAGTCAGGACCCCCTCGTCTCCACAAGTTCAGCTCAGCAGCCTGAACACTTGAAATGGCCCTAAACTAGACACTGTCTGTCTGCTAGGAAGGAGACTGGATCCAAACTAGATTAAGTCTGTCTGCTAGGAAGGAGACTGGATCCAAACTAGATTAAGTCTGTCTGCTAGGAAGGAGACTGGATCCAAGCTAGATACTGTCTGTCTGCTAGGAAGGAGACTGGATCCAAACTAGACACTGTCTGTCTGCTAGGAAGGAGACTGGATCCAAACTAGATACTGTCTGTCTGCTAGGAAGGAGACTGGATCCGAGCTAGATACTGTCTGTCTGCTAGGAAGGAGACTGGATCCAAACTAGATACTCTCTGTCTGCTAGGAAGGAGACTGGATCCAAACTAGACCATGTCTGTCTGCTAGGAAGGAGACTGGATCCAAACTAGATACTGTCTGTCTGCTTGGGAGGAGACTGGATCCAAACTAGATTAAGTCTGTCTGCTAGGGAGGAGACTGGATCCAAACTAGATACTGTCTGTCTGCTAGGGAGGAGACTGGATCCAAACTAGATTAAGTCTGTCTGCTAGGAAGGAGACTGGATCCAAACTAGATTAAGTCTGTCTGCTAGGAAGGAGACTGGATCCAAGCTAGATACTGTCTGTCTGCTAGGAAGGAGACTGGATCCAAACTAGATTAAGTCTGTCTGCTAGGAAGGAGACTGGATCCAAACTAGATACTGTCTGTCTGCTAGGAAGGAGACTGGATCCAAGCTAGATACTGTCTGTCTGCTAGGAAGGAGACTGGATCCAAACTAGACACTGTCTGTCTGCTAGGAAGGAGACTGGATCCAAACTAGATACTGTCTGTCTGCTTGGGAGGAGACTGGATCCAAACTAGATACTGTCTGTCTGCTAGGGAGGAGACTGGATCCAAACTAGATTAAGTCTGTCTGCTAGGAAGGAGACTGGACCCAAACTAGATACTGTCTGTCTGCTAGAAAGGAGACTGGATCCAAACCAGATACTGTCTGTCTGCTAGGGAGGAGACTGGATCCAAACTAGATTAAGTCTGTCTGCTAGGAAGGAGACTGGATCCAAACTAGATACTGTCTGTCTGCTAGAAAGGAGACTGGATCCAAACCAGATACTGTCTGTCTGCTTGGGAGGAGACTGGATCCAAACTAGATACTGTCTGTCTGCTTGGGAGGAGACTGGATCCAAACTAGATACTGTCTGTCTGCTAGGAAGGAGACTGGATCCAAACTAGATACTGTCTGTCTGCTAGAAAGGAGACTGGATCCAAACTAGATACTGTCTGTCTGCTTGGGAGGAGACTGGATCCAAACTAGATACTGTCTGTCTGCTAGGAAGGAGACTGGATCCAAACCAGATACTGTCTGTCTGCTAGGAAGGAGACTGGATCCAAACTAGATACTGTCTGTCTGCTAGAAAGGAGACTGGATCCAAACTAGATACTGTCTGTCTGCTAGGAAGGAGACTGGATCCAAACTAGATACTGTCTGTCTGCTTGGGAGGAGACTGGATCCAAACTAGATACTGTCTGTCTGCTTGGGAGGAGACTGGATCCAAACTAGATACTGTCTGTCTGCTAGGAAGGAGACTGGATCCAAACCAGATACTGTCTGTCTGCTAGGAAGGAGACTGGATCCAAACTAGATACTGTCTGTCTGCTAGAAAGGAGACTGGATCCAAACTAGATACTGTCTGTCTGCTAGGAAGGAGACTGGATCCAAACTAGATACTGTCTGTCTGCTAGGAAGGAGACTGGATCCAAACTAGATTAAGTCTGTCTGCTAGGGAGGAGACTGGATCCAAAGTGAATCTGCTCTGTTTTACTGTTGTTTACCTCATGATTTCGACTGTTACGTTCAACGGCATCATGAACTTTACCAAGTACCAGGACAGTTTAACCCAAAAACAATAAAAGTGACTCCAAAATGACTCTACACATGATTTACCATTCATTTCTATTGGGCCCATAATAATCTGAAACAACCAAAACAAACTGCAAATGCATGAAACAAGTTTGCAGAGTCACAAGCTTGATGTAGACATTGTATGCTATGAATATGGGACCAAATACTAAACTTTTGACTACTTAATTTATAATAATCTTTAAGGGTGTCCATCATTTTGACCCCTACCTTTTTGAGAAGCAAAATCTCTTTCTCTGAGCGATTGTATTAGTATAAAAAAATATAATTTCCCTAATTTTTCGATCATACAATATAGCTCAGTATTTGAATAACGTATTATGTACAGTCATTATTTAATCTTTATCAAGGGGGGCAATCATTTAAGACCCCACTGAATCTTAACCACATCTGTCTATTTCTCCCTCTCCATCTTTCTCCCTCCCTCCCTCCCTCCATCCTTCTCTCTCCCTCCATCTCCATCCTTCTATCTCTCCCTCCCTCTCCATCCTTCTCTCTCCTTCTCTCTCCCTCCCTCTCCATCCTTCTCTCTCCCTCCCTCCAGCTTTCTCTCTCCCTCTCTTTCTCCCCCCTTCCCTCCCTCTCCATCCTTCTCTCTCCCTCCCTCTCCATCCTTCTCACTCACTCCCTCCCTCTCCATCCTTCTCTCTCCCTCCCTCTCCATCCTTCTCTCTCCTTCTCTCTCCCTCCCTCTCCCTCCTTCTCTCTCTCCCTCCCTCTCTATCCTTCTCTCTCCCTCCCTCTCCATCCTTCTCTCTCCCTCCCTCTCCATCCTTCTCTCTCACTCCCTCTCCATCCTTCTCTCTCACTCCCTCTCCATCCCTCCCTCTCCATCCTTCTCTCTCCCTCCCTCTCCCTCCTTCTCTCTCTCCCTCCCCCTCTATCCTTCTCTCTCCCTCCCTCTCCATCCTTCTCTCTCACTCCCTCTCCATCCTTCTATCTCACTCACTCTCCTTCCTTGTCTCTCACTTCCTCTCCTTCCTTCTCTCTCCCTCCCTCTCCATCCTTCTCTCTCCCTCCCTCTCCATCCTTCTCTTTCCCTCCCTCTCCATCCTTCTCTCTCCCTCCCTCTCCCTCCTTCTCTCTCTCCCTCCCTCTCTATCCTTCCCTCTCCATCCTTCTCTCTCACTCCCTCTCCATCCTTCTCTCTCACTCCCTCTCCATCCTTCTCTCTCACTCCCTCTCCATCCTTCTCTCTCACTCCCTCTCCTTCCTTCTCTCTCACTTCCTCTCCTTCCTTCTCTCTCCCTCCCTCTCCATCCTTCTCTCTCACTCCCTCCCTCTCCATCCTTCTCTCTCCCTCCCTCCAGCTTTCTCTCTCCCTACCTCCCTCCATCCTTCTCTCCCTCCCTCTCCATCCTTCTCTCTCACTCCCTCCCTCCCCATCCTTCTCTCTCATTCCCTCTCATTCCTTCTCTCTCTCTCCATCCTTCTCTCTCTCCCTCCCTCTCCATCCTTCTCACTCCCTCCCTCTCCATCAAGCATTTCGCTACATTCCCAATAACATCTGTTAAACACGTGTATGTGACCAATAAAATTTGATCTGATTTTGATTTGATGTCTTTCTCTCCCTCCCTCTCCATTTCTCTCCAACCCCCCTCCCCTCCCGCTGTCTCTCTCTCTCTGAAAACAAACCTCTTGACTTCTCCACACACCCAATGAACCTACATGAAGAGATGAAGCAAGTCTCATAAAATGGTGTGGAGTAGTGGAGCCTTTAGGGACAAACTGAGCCAAGATAAGTTGGTCATCAGTCTATCTATTCATAATAACCCTTCATTGGGATCATATATTTGATACTAGACCACATTTTCCAGCGCACTTCACTATGCAAATTACCAAATGACTTAGTCATCGTCTGGAGGTAGAGAGAGAGAGAGAGAGAGAGAGAGAGAGAGAGGGAGAGGTAGAGAGAGAGAGAGAAAGAGAGAAAGAGAGAGAATACAGTGGCAGAGAGACTGCAGCTACACAAGTTCTCCCACCGACAGACACTGGCAACCTGGGTGTGTCTCAGCCATACACAGAATAATTAATTAATTCACTTATCTCTTTTAAACCACAGCACTCGCGTTTGAGACAATATCATCGCATAAACACCACCCATTTGAGATAGCAATTGTAGAATACATATCGGTGACAAGCTACAATTATATTAGCGTTATAAAACGTGAATTGTTGTGACACTGGACTGCAAAAATAAATCATACTGTTTTGCCCCTGTTGTGCGTAAAGTATAATCAAACAAAAAAGAGGCCTAACAATTAAAGCCATAGACGGACATAATAAACACTTTATACTGGGGTTGTCGTCTGAACTACTTTCAACAGATAAAACATAAGAAAAACTTGCTTGACATTTTCCCATAGAATATGTAGTATATGTTGTTACTAAGAGAAACGTGTACAGGAAGCCTAGAGATCAACAGATCATTTAAACTTAACGTATAACAGTGAACACCAAGCAGGTGCATACAGTCAGCTTCGTGTCATCCCCAACCGGAACAGAACTTCTCCCGACGATTCTGAATGACTTACCGCTTTGCTCCCCCAGAAAGACCAGTTTGAATTTCCTTAAAGGGTTCCCAAAGTCACTACCCACAGACATGTTTTTGGGGGATAATTTGTAAAAGAGCAGGAGAATGAAACGCTTGTTCCCCAGTGGTCCGGGGGTTGTGGTACTGATGATGGATGTGAAACTGAAAAACGACGCCTCAACCCGTTCAATCTGCTCTCTCCGCGATGGAAGCGCTACTGACTGGATCGCCTCCTGTCCGCTTCAACGGCAATCTGCGCATGCGCGGTTTGCTCTCTCCTCGCTCTGTTTGTCTGCCGCCCCCTCCCTTCCTGCTCTGGCACATGACGTCATGCAAAACGGAAGTAAAGGGAAGCTTTCCACTTTTTTTATTTTATTTAAACTCTTGTGCGCTACATTTTAGATTAGTTAGACCATAAGGCAAACTCAGCTTCAAACCTCATCCTTTACCTTTGGCTCCCTCTCTAGTACTTGAGTAACCCATGATGATTACTTACACACAGACACACAGACAGACACACACACACACACAGACAGACAGACAGACAATCCCTTTTTCCCCCATTCTTAACTTTTCCAACACAATATAACAATTAGACAATATAAACAAACATTTTTATTATTTACAGAAGTTACAAGTATTTATTGCTGCATATAAGGCACGCAAACTAAGATTATCCAAAACTAATCATATTGTATTGGCATTTTATTTCAACAAGTAAACAATTATTTAAACAGTGCAATTGATATTTGATGCATAGCATATTATTGTGATTAAAGCTGATGAGATATTGATCATATAAAATTACTATTCTGTGTAAAAAAAAATACGTTTTTAAACATCTCAAACAAAAACTCAAAGTCTCTATAATGTCACTCACCAAAATGCCTCTGTGTTAAAGACAAACTTAAATATTAAGCTAGCTTTAACTTTGTTGTCTACTGCAACTAGAAACCTGAATGAACAACATCCCTGGGATAACAGCAAGTGTACAGTTTTCAATGTGCATCCAAAGACTACGTTTCGTCCTTCAAAATGATCTAAAATCAACACCTTTCACTGCTACTGACCCCCCTTCCCCATGTAGGGATCCTGACCCCCTTCCCCATGTAGGGATACTGACCCCCTTCCCCATGTAGGGATCCTGACCCCCTTCCCCATGTAGGGATACTGACCCCCTTCCCCATGTAGGGATCCTGACCCCCTTCCCCATGTAGGGATACTGACCCCCTTCCCCATGTAGGGATACTGACCCCCTTCCCCATGTAGGGATACTGACCCCCTTCCCCATGTAGGGATCCTGACCCCCTTCCCCATGTAGGGATACTGACCCCCTTCCCCATGTAGGGATCCTGACCCCCTTCCCCATGTAGGGATACTGACCCCCTTAGAGAACAGTGCTGAGGTTACTAACAGGAGGATCAGCTGGGTTAGAGAACAGTGCTGAGGTTACTAACAGGAGGATCAGCTGGGTTAGAGAACAGTGCTGAGGGTACTAACAGGAGGATCAGCTGGGTTAGAGAACAGTGCTGAGGTTACTAACAGGAGGATCAGCTGGGTTAGAGAACAGTGCTGAGGGTACTAACAGGAGGATCAGCTGGGTTAGAGAACAGTGCTGAGGTTACTAACAGGAGGATCAGCTGGGTTAGAGAACAGTGCTGAGGTTACTAACAGGAGGATCAGCTGGGTTAGAGAACAGTGCTGAGGGTTACTAACAGGAGGATCAGCTGGGTTAGAGAACAGTGCTGAGGTTACTAACAGGAGGATCAGCTGGGTTAGAGAACAGTGCTGAGGTTACTAACAGGAGGATCAGCTGGGTTAGAGAACAGTGCTGAGGTTACTAACAGGAGGATCAGCTGGGTTAGAGAACAGTGCTGAGGTTACTAACAGGAGGATCAGCTGGGTTAGAGAACAGTGCTGAGGTTACTAACAGGAGGATCAGCTGGGTTTGAGAACAGTGCTGAGGTTACTAACAGGAGGATCAGCTGCGTTTGAGAACAGTGCTGAGGTTACTAACAGGAGGATCAGCTGGGTTTGAGAACAGTGCTGAGGTTACTAACAGGAGGATCAGCTGGGTTAGAGAACAGTGCTGAGGTTACTAACAGGAGGATCAGCTGGGTTAGAGAACAGTGCTGAGGGTTACTAACAGGAGGATCAGCTGGGTTAGAGAACAGTGCTGAGGTTACTAACAGGAGGATCAGCTGGGTTTGAGAATACTTTAAGCAGACCGTTGAAACATTCTATGGTTGAAAGGCATACTGGACTTTGCCCACTGGCAGTTGATAGGTGAGTCACTTCTCTCATGTGAGACAGGTTAGGTGGATCAGGTGGGTAAAGGAGAGCACATTCAGACAGAACACCACAGCAGACTGTTGAAAGGAACAACCTGAGACTACTCTTTAAAGTGAGACGAGAGAGAGAACGGAGTAGGGAGCCAGGAGGTCAGTCGTATCCCAGATCAGAGTGGTCCATCAGGCCTCTTCTCCAGGCTGTACTCCCTGGTCCTCAGGACCTTCCAGCCCACCACCCCAAGCAGGAAGATCCCCATCACCTTGAAGCCCACCTGCAGGCCCAGGTACCTGCAGAGATACGATAAGGCAGGAGGGTTAGAGCTAGTTTATAGCATGCCAATCCAGTCAACCAATCCAGTCAACCAACCAATCCAGTCAACCAACCAATCACCAATCAATCAACCAATCACCAATCAATCAACCAATACATTAATGAATGAATCATTCTCACTTGTATAACTGAGGCATGACAATAGTTGCATTCTTACCTGTTCCTCAGGATGTTATTGTCATAGTAACCACAGCCCAGCCGGTTGCCACAGGCTTGTTTCCACCAAATACAGGAGCTGTCGATGACAATGCCGAACAGGGCTGGGGCTGGTAACCAGGCTAGAATAGAGGAGGATCACACAATACATAACATTATATACAGGAGCTGAGGATGGCCATGCGGAATGGGGCTGGTAACCAGGCTATTATAATACAATAAGACGTAACTCTAAACATTAACACTGTTCATAGAAAATAACGGCATTTCAATATAGTTGTAATCCACTAGAGGGCACTGTAACACTGCATTGACGGATGATAAGGCAGGGTCATATCCTAGAAGGCGGGTCATATCCTAGAAGGCGGGTCATATCCTAGAAGACGGGTCATATCCTAGAAGACGGGTCATATCCTAGAAGACGGGTCATATCCTGGAAGACGGGTCATATCCTGGAAACGGGTCATATCCGGGAAGACGGGTCATATCCTGGAAGACGGGTCATATCCTGGAAGACGGGTCATATCCTAGAAGACGGGTCATATCCTAGAAGACGGGTCATATCCTAGAACACGGGTCATATCCTAGAAGACGGGTCATATCCTGGAAGACGGGTCATATCCTGGAAACGGGTCATATCCTGGAAGACGGGTCATATCCTAGAAGATGGGTCATATCCTAGAAGATGGGTCATATCCTAGAAGACGGGTCATATCCTAGAAGACGGGTCATATCCTGGAAGACGGGTCATATTCTAGAAGACGGGTCATATCCTGGAAGACGGGTCATATCCTAGAAAACGGGTTATATCCTAGGAGACGGGTCATATCCTAGAAGACGGGTCATATCCTTAAATACGGGTCATATCCTAGAAGACGGGTCATATCCTAGAAGACGGGTCATATCCTAGAAGACGGGTCATATCCTGGAAGACGGGTCATATCCTAGAAGACGGGTCATATCCTGGAAGACGGGTCATATCCTAGAAGACGGGTCATATCCTTAAAGACGGGTCATATCCTAGAAGACGGGTCATATCCTAGAAGACGGGTCACATCCTAGAAGACGGGTCATATCCTAGAAGACGGGTCATATCCTAGAAGACGGGTCATAACCTAGAAGACGGGTCATATCCTAGAAGACGGGTCATATCCTAGAAGACGGGTCATATCCTAGAAGACGGGTCATATCCTTGAAGACGGGTCATATCCTTGAAGACGGGTCATATCCTAGAAGACGGGTCATATCCTTGAAGACGGGTCATATCCTAGAAGACGGGTCATATCCTTGAAGACGGGTCATATCCTTGAAGACTGGTCATATCCTAGAAGACGGGTCATATCCTAGAAGACGCGTCATATCCTAGAAGACGAGTCATATCCTAGAAGACGGGTCATATCCTTGAAGACGGGTCATATCCTTGAAGACGGGTCATATCCTAGAAGACGGGTCATATCCTAGAAGACGGGTCATATCCTTGAAGACGGGTAATATCCTAGGTCTTCTAGGATATGACCCGTCTTCAAGGATATGACCCGTCATATCCTAGAAGACGGGTCATATCCTAGAAGACGGGTCATATCCTGGAAGACGGGTCATATCCTGGAAGACGGGTCATATCCTGGAAGACGGGTCATATCCTGGAAAACGGGTCATATCCTGGAAGACGGGTCATATCCTGGAGCGGTGGATTTGATATATCATTGTATTCCATTGTGTATTGCTTTAGGAACATCTGTCTATGTGAAGAAGATAAAAGAGTATACTTACCAAGCACTCTCATGAGCAAAAACTGGACTCCTATGGCAAAGGATTTATCTTCATGGGGAACAGTTCTGAAACAATTCAAGCAAAGTAATGAATTATAATGAACAATTAACTGAAATGACACTTTATCCAGCCATTATTTAGCTGAGGACCATCATATTCACTACCGGTCAAAAGTTTGGACACACCGACTCATTCAAGGGTTTTTCTTTATTTGTACTGTTCTACATTGTAGAATAATAATGAATACATCAAAACTATGAATTAACACATATGGAATCATGTTAAACAAATCAAAATATATTTCATCATTTAGACGGGTTGTGTGTTAGAGAGGTTACCTGAGGACCATCATATAGATGGGGGTGTGTGTTAGGGAGGGAGGACCATCATATAGATGGGGTTGTGTGTTAGGGAGGGAGGACCATCATATAGATGGGGTTGTGTGTTAGGGAGGTTACCTGAGGACCATCATATAGATGGGGTTGTGTGTTAGGGAGGTTACCTGAGGACCATCATATAGATGGGGTTGTGTGTTAGGGAGGTTACCTGAGGACCATCATATAGATGGGGTTGTGTGTTAGGGAGGTTACCTGAGGACCATCATATAGATGGGGTTGTGTGTTAGGGAGGTTACCTGAGGACCATCATATAGATGGGGTTGTGTGTTAGGGAGTTTACCTGAGGACCATCATATAGATGGGGTTGTGTGTTAGGGAGGTTACCTGAGGACCATCATATAGATGGGGTTGTGTGTTAGGGAGGTTACCTGAGGACCATCATATAGATGGGGTTGTGTGTTAGGGAGGGAGGACCATCATATAGATGGGGTTGTGTGTTAGAGAGGTTACCTGAGGACCATCATATAGATGGGGTTGTGTGTTAGGGAGGGAGGACCATCATATAGATGGGGTTGTGTGTTAGGGAGGGAGGACCATCATATAGATGGGGTTGTGTGTTAGGGAGGGAGGACCATCATATAGATGGGGTTGTGTGTTAGGGAGGGAGGACCATCATATAGATGGGGTTGTGTGTTAGGGAGGGAGGACCATCATATAGATGGGGTTGTGTGTTAGGGAGGGAGGACCATCATATAGATGGGGTTGTGTGTTAGGGAGGTTACCTGAGGACCATCATATAGATGGGGTTGTGTGTTAGGGAGGGAGGACCATCATATAGATGGGGTTGTGTGTTAGGGAGGGAGGACCATCATATAGATAGGGTTGTGTGTTAGGGAGGGAGGACCATCATATAGATGGGGTTGTGTGTTAGGGAGGGAGGACCATCATATAGATGGGGTTGTGTTTTAGAGAGGGAGGACCATCATATAGATGGGGTTGTGTGTTAGGGAGGAAGGATCATCATATAGATGGGGTTGTGTGTTAGAGAGGTTACCTGAGGACCATCATATAGATGGGGTTGTGTATTAGAGAGGGAGGACCATCATATAGATGGGGTTGTGTGTTAGGGAGGGAGGACCATCATATAGATGGGGTTGTGTGTTAGGGAGGGAGGACCATCATATAGATAGGGTTGTGTATTAGAGAGGGAGGACCATCATATAGATGGGGTTGTGTGTTAGGGAGGGAGGACCATCATATAGATGGGGTTGTGTGTTAGGGAGGTTACCTGAGGACCATCATATAGATGGGGTTGTGTGTTAGAGAGGGAGGACCATCATATAGATGGGGTTGTGTGTTAGGGAGGTTACCTGAGGACCATCATATAGATGGGGTTGTGTGTTAGGGAGGCGATCAACCCGGCCAGAGAGATGAGGAACATGACAGGAAGCAGGAAGTGAGGACATTGGTTGGGGCAAGGACCGGGGCGGGCAGTACCCCCACCACCACCCTGGCTGTAAGCTATACAGATACAGTCTGTGTACTTCTACACCAGAAGAAGAAGAACACAGAAGACACCATTGTCAATATATAAAGATAGACAACATATACAAGTATGCCATACATTTCTCAGATTCAAGAAGCAAAATGTACAAAATGACTTGTTTTCATTAAGACAACGGCTAAATTGTGAACGATCGATAACCTATACTGATTTGAAAGTACTGTAATTACAGTTAACTCTTGGTCTGAATTGAAGTCTAACTAATTCAACTAGTCAACATAATGGCCATGCATTGACTATTATATACACCAAGTCGAGTCAATATAACTATTAGCCTTGCCACAGTCCTCCTGCTTGTGGATTACACTACTACTGCAACATCTACAAGTGGTTTAACTCCACTTAAAACACTTCCTGTGTCCCAGGGCCGATTACAGATGGATTGGACTGGCCCATTGATTGTTAACCATCCATATCGTGTCCCTGTACTGTAGGTAGAGACTGTAGCACACAGTCAGACACATAGCGCCATGTCTGGCTGGCTGCCTTTGCTGACCAATACACTCTCCTAAACTGGGTTTAATCAGTTTAAACGGTTGAAGATTTACACCGTACAGATGTAGGATCTTAATTAGACCAGTTTCTTACAGTAGGAGAATACCAGGACATGGCGGTAACAGGAAAATGTGAATTATTTTGTGGATTATAATTAATGGAAATTTTTGTAAGGGGTTTGATGCATTTTTTTGTTAAGGCAAATCAAGTCTGACATCTTTTAAGGGGAAACTTTAGAAGCTTTTATAAACCTTGAATACGCTACAATCAGGCTTTTATAAACCTTGATGACGCTACAATCAGCGGTGGAGACATACTCTAGTAGAAGTAAAGATACCTTGATAGAAAATGACTCAAGTGAAAGTCACCCAGTAAAATAATACTTGAGTAAAAGTCCAAAAGTTTTTGGTTTTTAATATACTTAAGTATCAAACGTAAAAGTATAAATCATTTAAAATTCCGCATATTAAGCAATAAAGATGGCACCATTTCTTGTTTTCTTAATTTACGGCTAGCCATGGGGCACACTTCAACACTCAGACATCATTTACAAACAAAGTATGTGTTTAGTGAGTCCGCCTAGATCAGAGGCAGTAGAGATGACCAGGGATGTTCTCTTGATACGTGTGTGAATTAGAACATTTTCCTGTCCTGCTAAACATTCAAAATGAAACGAGTACTTTTGGGTGTCAGGGGAAAATGTACGGAGTAAAAAAGTACATTATTTTATTTAGGAATGTAGTGAAGTTAAAGTTGTCAAAAATATAAATAGTAATGTAAAGTACAGTTACCCCCAAAAAATGACTTAAGTAGTACTCTACACGACTGACTACACGTTTGCATTTCCTGCTGTACAGGACATTTACTGGATGATCAAATTAAGACCCTACATCTGTAACATTACCATTTGTTCAGTCATGCCACACTACTTCCCTAACTTCATTCTGACGTGTCTTTTATGCAAATCAAAGCAGATAAATGTGCACTCATCAGAAGCCTGAGATTAAATGGCCACCTACCAGAACCCTGAATTTGTTCTTGGGGTCTTTGGTGTACTCCTTGCAGCCTGCGTGGCAGGGAGACAGGTACTCAGTGTTGTCTGATCCACACACTGGGTTAAAGGAGTCAGCAGGACAGGAGCAGTTGGAATAACAGGTGGCCAGAAACCTGTAGGGGGGGGGAGAAGATGTTTAGAGAATGGTTTAGTGTGTCACAATAGAGTTATACCCGATATCTGCATTATTGTGCTGAGCTGGCTCAGATATTGTCTTTTCATATGGACCTTTCCAGCACGGTTCCAGGAACTGTGGTGAATGTCTAAGCAGGCCAGATGAGTACAAGGCTAGCTAGGCTTGGTTCAGCTCGGCTCAGCTCAATAGTGTGAAAAGGGCATTTCCATGTTTATATAAGGGTTATGAGATCGCAGCAGAGTTCAGGGTGGAGTTAAGTTCATCAGTAGAGCTCTGGGTGAGTTAAGTTCATCAGTAGAGCTCTGGGTGAGTTAAGTTCATCAGTAGAGTTCTGGGTGAGTTAAGTTCATCAGTAGAGCTCTGGGTGGAGTTAAGTTCATCAGTAGAGCTCTGGGTGAGTTAAGTTCATCAGTAGAGCTCTGGGTGAGTTAAGTTCATCAGTAGAGCTCTGGGTGAGTTAAGTTCATCAGTAGAGCTCTGGGTGAGTTAAGTTCATCAGTAGAGCTCAGTGCCAAACCACATAACAGAAGACAACCGATATATGGGGTTATGGGGTAAAGACCAGGGTTCCTGTTAATGTTATATGTTGTTCATTAGTCTCTGTTTGGTGTTGTACTGTAGTAACAACATCTCTAGTTGTTTGGGTTCACCAGTGGCACAGCTCCAAACAGTAGCCTTGTCTTAGTGTCCACAAGTGGCTAGTTAATTAACGGTGTCTTCTACACGGTTCACAAGGCTCCGTATGTTTGCTTGTGCAATATCAAAAGGTAAGCTAAATTAAGTTAATTGTCCTCAAGACCGGACAATAATGTAACTGATGGGGCTTGTGCAAGTGTTTCACCAAACTCTTATTTTTGGTACAAATAATTAAAATGCTTCTGTCTTCTAGTCCTCATGACCTCCCTAGAACTCCATGTTTTTAAACACCTTCAAAATATCAACTGTCAAAACTACAGAGACAGTAATACAGCCTCCCCAAAATGACAAACTACAATTAACATACACATCAACAACAGCCCAATCAGCCAGCACAGGGCCCAATCAACCAGGGTTCCATGGCCCAATCAACCAGGACACGGCCCAATCCACCAGGACACGGCCCAATCAACCAGGGTCCATGGCCCAATCAACCAGGACACGGCCCAATCCACCAGGACACGGCCCAATCAACCAGGGTTCCATGGCCCAATCAACCAGGGTTCCATGGCCCAATCAACCAGGACACGGCCCAATCCACCAGGACACGGCCCAATCCACCAGGACATGGCCCAATCAACCAGGACACGGCCCAATCCACCAGGACACGGCCCAATCAACCAGGACACGGCCCAATCAACCAGGACACAGCACAATCAACCAGTGCTACATGGCCCAATCAACCAGGACACGGCCCAATCCACCAGGACACGGCCCAATCCACCAGGACATGGCCCAATCAACCAGGACATGGCCCAATCAACCAGGACACGGCCCAATCCACCAGGACATGGCCCAATCAACCAGGACACGGCCCAATCCACCAGGACACGGCCAAATCCACCAGGACATGGCCCAATCAACCAGGACACGGCCCAATCCACCAGGACATGGCCCAATCAACCAGGACACGGCCCAATCCACCAGGACATGGCCCAATCCACCAGGACACGGCCCAATCCACCAGGACACGGCCCAATCCACCAGGACACGGCCCAATCAACCAGTGCTACATGGCCCAATCAACCAGGACACGGCCCAATCCACCAGGACATGGCCCAATCAACCAGGACACGGCCCAATCCACCAGGACATGGCCCAATCAACCAGGACACGGCCCAATCCACCAGGACATGGCCCAATCAACCAGGACACGGCCCAATCCACCAGGACATGGCCCAATCAACCAGGACACGGCCCAATCCACCAGGACATGGCCCAATCCACCAGGACACGGCCCAATCCACCAGGACACAGCCCAATCAACCAGGACAGAGCCCAATCAACCAGTGCTACATGGCCCAATCAACCAGGACACGGCCCAATCCACCAGGACATGGCCCAATCAACCAGGACACGGCCCAATCCACCAGGACACGGCCCAATCCACCAAGACACGGCCCAATCAACCAGGACACGGCCCAATCCACCAAGACACAGCCCAATCAACCAGGACACGGCCTAATCCACCAAGACACGGCCCAATCAACCAGGACACGGCCTAATCCACCAGGACACAGCCCAATCAACCAGGACATGGCCCAATCAACCAGTGCTACATGGCCCAATCGGTCAGTGCTACATGGTCCAAACAACCAGGACACGGCCCAATCAACCAGGACATGGCCCAATCAACCAGGACACGGCCTAATCCACCAGGACATGGCCCAATCAACCAGGACATGGCCCAATCAACCAGGACACGGCCCAATCCACCAAGACACGGCCCAATCAACCAGGACACGGCCCAATCAACCAGGACATGGCCCAATCAACCAGGACACGGCCCAATCCACCAGGACACGGCCCAATCCACCAAGACACAGCCCAATCAACCAGGACACAGCCCAATCAACCAGGACACAGCCCAATCAACCAGGACACGGCCCAATCCACCAGGACACGGCCCAATCCACCAGGACACGGCCCAATCAACCAGGACACAGCCCAATCCACCAGGACACGGCCCAATCCACCAGGACACAGCCCAATCAACCAGAGCTACATGGCCCAATCAACCAGAGCTACACGACCCAATCCACCAGGACATGGCCCAATCCACCAGGACACAGCCCAATCCACCAGGACACGGCCCAATCCACCAGGACACAGCCCAATCAACCAGAGCTACATGGCCCAATCAACCAGAGCTACACGACCCAATCCACCAGGACATGGCCCAATCCACCAGGACACGGCCCAATCCACCAGGACATGGCCCAATCAACCAGGACACGGCCCAATCAACCAGGACACAGCCCAATCAACCAGAGCTACATGTCCCAATCAACCAGAGCTACACGACCCAATCCACCAGGACATGGCCCAATCCACCAGGACACGGCCCAATCCACCAGGACATGGCCCAATCAACCAGGACATGGCCCAATCAACCAGGACACAGCCCAATCAACCAGAGCTACATGGCCCAATCGGTCAGTGCTACATGGTCCAAACAACCAGGACAAGGCCCTCCAAATATGTAACTGTTTGGCAAAGATGCAGATCCCTTCTCTGACTCACCCATGGGGTGTGTAGTTGACCTCCGCCACCCTCTGTGTGGGGCAGCCCATGAAGAAGAGAGGGATGATGAGGAGGACAGAGATGGTGAGCATGGCGACAGAAAAACGAGGGATGGTCTTCAGAGAGAGACCGGTCCTCTTCATGATGACTCCGCCCACCAGCATCCCCACGGCAACGGACGGAAGGTTCACCGCACCTGAGGGAGAAGACAAGATTTTTGAGAGCAGAATAGATTTCAAAACTTTCTCCACAGTATGTATCTGTATACTGTCTCTTTGTATCTGTATCGATCTCTACATACAGAACTACAAAGACAGAGATAGTATGAAAGAGTGCATAGCGAGCTGATTTGTCTTCACTAGAAGATACGATCAACTTAATTGTCTCAGGCATACAAACGCTAGCCTGGTTGCCAGTCTATGATCAGCTATTACATTGTACAAGACACAGAGTACAAGGAGTGGAATGTTACAGAGACTGATACCGGCGGCAGGGTAGCCTAGTTAGAGCGTTGGACTAGTAACCGGAAGGTTGCAAGTTCAAATCCCCGAGCTGACAAGGTACAAAATCTGTCATTCTGCCCGTGAACAGGCAGTTAAACCACTGTTCCTAGGCCGTCATTGAAAATAAGAATTTGTTCTTAACTGACTTGCTTAGGTAAAAAAAAAAAAAAAAAACACTGAATATACCCAGATCAGAGCTGAAAACGTGTGGCCAGACAGCATTTGCCCCAATACTTTTCAATCCGTTATGGTGCCGCCGTACCATTTTCCAAAAGCAGCAGCACCAAACGCGTTTACCAGACATTTATTAGTTCACGTCATAGAAAAAAAAACATGGAAATAAAATTGCAATGGATAAGAAGGCTCTTGTCTCTTACTGAACAAGTTGACGTTTAGTACCTCCGCCAATTTCAGCCCCGTTGTTTTGGTCTAGTGAATACAGCCTGGGATTTCACACGTTTCTTTTTGTCATTGGCCTACACACAATACCCCAGCAATTCAAAGTGTACAGTGCCTTGCTAAAGTTTTCATCCCCCTTGGCGTTTTTCAATGGATTTTTATTTGGATTTCATGTAATGGACATACACAAAATAGTCCCAGTTGGTGAAGTGAAATGTAAAAACAAACAAATAAAACCTGAAAAGTGGTGAGTGCATATGTACCCCCTTTGCTATAAAGCCCCTAAATAAGATCTGGTACAACCAATTGCCTTCAGAAGTCACATAATTAGTTAAATAAAGTCCACCTGTGTGCTAAGTGTCACGTGATCTCAGTATATATACACCTGTTCTGAAAAGCCCCAGAGTTTCCAACACCACTAAGCAAGGGGCACCAGTAAGCAAGCGGCACCATGAAGACCAAGGAGCTCTCCAAACAGGTCAGGGACAAAGTTGTGGGGAAGTACAGATCAGGGTTGGGTTATAAAAAAATATCAGAAACTTTGAACATCCCACGGAGCACCATTAAATCCATTTTTAAAAAATGGAAAGAATATGGCACCACAACAAACCTGTCAAGAGAGGGTCGCCCACCAAAACTCACAGACCAGGCAAGGAGGGCATTAATCAGAGAGGCAACAACGAGACCAAAGATAACCCTGAAGGAGCTGCAAAACTCCACAACGGAGATTGGAGTATCTGTCCATAGGACCACTTTAAGCCGTACACTCCACAGAGCTGGGATTTACGAAAGAGTGGCCAGAAAAAAAGCCATTGCTTAAAGAAAAAAAGAAGCAAACACGTTTGGTGTTCGCCAAAAGGCATGTGGGAGACTCCCCAAACATATGGAAGAAGGTACTCTGGTCAGATGAGACTAAAATTTAGCTTTTTGGCCATCAAGGAAAACACTATGTCTGGCGCAAACCCAACACCTCTCATCACCCCGAGAAAACCATCCCTACAGTGAAGCATGGTGGTGACAGCATCATGCTGTTTTTCATCGGCAGGGACTGGGAAACTGGTCAGAATTGAAGGAATGATGGATGGCGCTAAATACAGGGATATTTTTTAGGGAAATCTGTTTCAGTCTTCCAGCAGGACAATGACCCTAAGCATACTGCTAAAGCAACACTCGAGTGGTTTAAGAGGAAACATTTAAATGACTTGGAATGGCCTAGTCAAAGCCCAGACCTCAATCCAATTGAGAATCTGTGGTATGCCTTAAAGATTGCTGTACACCTGTGGAACCCATCCAACTTGAAGGAGCTGGAACAGTTTTGCCTTGAAGAATGGGCAAAAATCCCAATGACTAGATGTGCCAAGCTTATAGAGACATACCCCAAGAGACTTGCAGCTGTAATTGCTGCAAAAGCAGTCTCTAGAAAGTATTGACTTGGGGGGGGGGGAATATTTATGCACGCTCAAGCTTTCTGTTTTCTTGTTTTATTTCTTGTTTGTTTCACAATTGTTTCAAACTTCAAAGTGGTAGGTATGTTATGTAAATCAAATTATACAACCCCCCCCAAAAAATATTTTATAATTACAGTTTTTAAAGCAACAAAATAGGAAAAATGCCAAGGGGGTGAATACTTTCGCAAGCCATGGTAATCATGTTTTCAAAATTAAAATGAAAAGCTGAAACGTCTTGAGTCAATAAGTATTCATCCCCTTTGTTATGGCAATCCTAAATCATTTCAGGAGTAAAAATGGACTCACTCCGTAAGCAATAACAGTGTTAAACATGATTTTTTTTTGAACGACTACCTCATCTCTGCACACATACAATTATCTGTAAGGTCCCTCAGTCGAGCAGTAACTTTCAAACACAGCTGTGACTCAACAAAATGTGGAATACGTCATGGGGTATGAATACTTTCTGAAGGCACTGTATGTGTTAATAAAAGCAGTTTAGCCGTCCTCTAAAACTAGCTAGATTGATCCAATCTACAGCTAGCTCACAAAACTACTAACGTTAGCTTTAGTAAAGTAGCTAGATAGCTAGCTGGCTAACATTAGCTGGCCAGATTGATGCAATCATGTAGCCAGCAGCTAACGTTAATAACGTAGACTCAACTGAATAAATGTGTTTGGCACAGGATAAAGAGTATGAAATTATCTGTTGCTTCTACCCAAGGCATACTGTTCCTGGAAAGGTTAGTCAGTCAGTTTGTTAGTCCGGTAATGTTGGCATATTATTTCCACTGCTGGTGATTATTCACAAATGTTTGTAGTGCATAAGTACAGATTCTACAACTTCCGTCACAGAGCGGTCTACACAGATACTGTGAACACGTGGTAGTTTGAAGGGTTAGGGCCAGGAGTCCACCTTAGGCCAGGAGTGTTTTCCAATTCACACCCCAAAGCCATATAGTCATAGGACAGATGAAAAGGGAAGCTATATATATATATATATATATATAATAATAATATGTTGTAATAATTATATACCTGAACAGGTCATGAGATCAGGAAAAACTCCAGGCCCCAAAAAAGACAATAATGCATTTTTACACACCACTTTTGAACCTGTGGTGCCTGTGGTAACTGTGATGCCTGTGGTAACTGTCGTGCCTGTGGTGCCACCTCTGTCCCAGACTATACTGCTGATCCCACAGTAAATACACATAGATGAATGCTGAGACAGGACTAGACACCAGATATAATACGGTCAAAGCTCACTCTCTACCAGCATCCTTAGACAGCCTTTTCAACACCACAACAGTCGTCATTCATCCACAACTACAGTACGTTAAACTCTTTGACGTAAACCATTATCATAACAAGCCCAAGTGAAGAACAGAGATCTGTGTCTTCATCTCCATGCCAACTGTAACCCATGCCAACTGTAACCCATGCCAACTGTAACCCATGCCAACTATCAATACCAGCCGTAGAGTAGGGTAAAGAGCGAGTAGGATCAGATTCACCATACTTAATCTGTTTCACATAGTGGATCAATAAGGAAACACATACATCATTGATCTATGGGGCGGCAGGTAGCCTAGTGGTTAGAGTGTAGGGGCGGCAGGTAGCCTAGTGGTTAGAGTGTAGAGGAGGCAGGTAGCCTAGTGGTTAGAGTGTAGAGGAGGCAGGTAGCCTAGTGGTTAGAGCGTTGGGGCGGCAGGAAGCCTAGTGGTTAGAGTGTTGGGGCTGCAGGAAGCCTAGTGGTTAGAGCGTTGGGGCGGCAGGAAGCCTAGTGGTTAGAGTGTAGGGGCTGCAGGTAGCCTAGTGGTTAGAGTGTAGAGGAGGCAGGTAGCCTAGTGGTTACAGTGTAGAGGAGGCAGGTAGCCTAGTGGTTAGAGCGTTGGGGCGGCAGGTAGCCTAGTGGTTAGAGTGTTGGGGCTGCAGGAAGCCTAGTGGTTAGAGCGTTGGGGCGGCAGGAAGCCTAGTGGTTAGAGCGTTGGCAGTTAACACACTGTTCCCCAGGCGCCGAAGATGTGGATGTTGATTAAGGCAACATCCCCCCCCCCCCCTCTCTGACTCAGAGGACTTGGGATAAATGCAGAATGCATTCAGTTGTACCCCTATTTCATCTGCTCCACAAAGATGTGGTGAAGGGGTTTGATTGAACGCAGACCGTTCCATTGCTCAGATTGGAGCACATTCAACAAATCTGATTTAACAAAGTGGATATTTGTAAAAATCCGTCATGATTTATGTAACAGATCCACCATGTGGTTACTGGAGTCTTGTTTTGGATATATTTGTCTGTTTTTTTGCTGCTTTACATTTAGAAGTTGTTTATTTTTCATGTCTAGAAGAACTGACTGCTAAATGTTAACTGATTAGCATAGCTAGCATACACAAAATCAGAGGAGGAGGTAGTCAGTCTTTTTTTTATATATTTTTATTTAACTGCAATGCAGTTGATTGGTGACAATGACATGTGTTGGGGTTGACATCCATCCATACATTATACTCCGATTGTTACCTCAAAATAGTGTGAATCAAACGTATAAAAAAATGGCCTAAAATGTAGATTAATTTAGCTGGGAAGAAATGAGGAGATTCAAGATGTTTCCCCCACATTGTTTTGGTCGAGTTTCGATTGACCTCTTTATCGTATTTATGGTTTCTCTGTTCAATATAGTGTGTGTGTGTGTGTGTGTGTGTGTGTGTACGCAGGCCTGCGTAGGACAAAGCAGCTAACGAGGCACTGCTCTGTCAGCTGTCGTAGGCAGCCTTGCTGTCTGGAGAAGAGGGGTCCTTTTATGTTTCCATATATCCATGTGTGAATCCTTCTCAACAGTCATGTGACTTTGTGGATTCGAATAAAGTATTTAAAATGTGTGTCTCTCTGTTTGTCTGTGTGGTGAGTATGTTGTGCTCCCGAGTGGCGCAGTGGTCTAAACGCACTGCAAGAGGTGTCACTACAGTCCTTGGTTTGAATCCAGGCTGTATCACATCCGGCCGTGATTGGGAGTCCCATAGGAAGGCGCACAATTGGCCCAGCGTCGTCCGGGTTTGGCCCGGGTTAGGCCGTCATTGTAAATAATAATTTGTTCTTAACTGACTTGTCTAGTTAGATAAAGGTTAAATGTACGTCCGTTGTGTGTGTTGTACTGACCTATGAGGAGGCAGTGGAACTGTACTGACCTATGAGGAGGCAGTGGAACTGTACTGACCTATGAGGAGGCAGTGGAACTGTACTGACCTATGAGGAGGCAGTGGAACTGTACTGACCTATGAGGAGGCAGTGGAACTGTACTGACCTATGAGGAGGCAGTGGAACTGTACTGACCTATGAGGAGGCAGTGGAACTGTACTGACCTATGAGGAGGCAGTGGAACTGTACTGACCTATGAGCAGACAGTGGTACTGTACTGACCTATGAGCAGGCAGTTGTACTGTATTGACCTATGAGCAGACAGTGGTACTGTACTGACCTATGAGCAGACAGTGGTACTGTACTGACCTATGAGCAGGTTGCTGTAAGCGGTGGTCGTACTGTACTGTCTCTCCAGGAACTTGGTGAGGAAGGTGGCGAGGCCAGCGATGACTGAAGAGAAACAGCACTGAGACAGAACCAACAGCAGGAACAGGGGACTGAGGAGGAGACGTACAAACAGCCTGGGGAACACTGGGGTGAGAGGAACAGAGAGGACAGACAGACACATAAACACACACACAGATGTACACAAATAAATTAGTCAGTTCACTAAGAAATACTGTAGCTACCAGACTGTGAACTCCTATAAAACACACAATACAAGTGTAAAATTCAAGTGTGAAACAAGTTTCTCAAAACAATGGTCAGAGGGACCAGAACAAACAACAGTGACTACATCTCCTAGCAATGGAAAGGTTGAGCGGTGTTGTTGTAATCATGCCTGTCAGCAATATTTACAAATGTGTTAGTCGATCAGCCAATGGCTGGTGTGTGTGTGTGTGTGTGTGTGTGTGTGTGTGTGTGTGTGTGTGTGTGTGTGTGTGTGTGTGTAGAGGACTTACTCTTCAGGAAATCAAGCATTGAGAAGTCTGGCTTTTTGGATTCTTCATTCTGAATGGCAGCTTCAGTTCCACTCTGCAAGGAAATAATACATTCAGGTTTAAGTATGGCAGAAACAACGCATGCATAATTTGAGCTTTTATTTTGGAAAACAAATAGTTTCAGAGGGGTGACGAAAGCAAAAGAGAAGCAGTTTTTATTTCATTATTCAAAATGTTTTATAGAGAGACAGAGAGACAGAGAGAGAGAGAGTCTTGATATATACGAGTACGCCCCCTGGACAGGACACTACAGTCGTGGCCAAAGTTTTGACAATGACACAAATATTAATTTCCACAAAGTTTGCTGCTTCAGTGTCTTTAGATATTTTTGTCAGATGTTACTATGGAATACTGAAGTATAATTACAAGCATTTTATAAGTGTCAAAGGCTTTTATTGACAATTACATGAAGTTGATGCAAAGAGTCAATATTTGCAGTGTTGACCCTTCTTCTTCAAGATATCTGCAATCCACCCTGGCATGCTGTCAATTAACTTCTGGGCCACATCCTGACTGATGGCAGCCCATTCTTGCATAATCAATACTTGGAGTTTGTCAGAATTTGTGGGTTTTTGTTTGTCCACCCGCCTCTTGAGGATTGACCACAAGTTCTCAATGGGATTAAGGTCTGGGGAGTTTCCTGGCCAAGGACCCAAAATATCAATGTTTTGTTCCCCGAGCCACTTAGTTATCACTTTTGCCTTGTGGCAAGATGCTCCATCATGCTGGTATAGGCATTGTTCGTCACCAAACTGTTCCTGGATGGTTGGGAGAAGTTGCTCTCGGAGGATGTGTTGGTACCATTCTTTATTCATGGCTGTGTTCTTAGGCAAAATTGTGAGTGAGCCCACTCCCTTGGCTGAGAAGCAACCCCACACATGAATGGTCTCAGGATGCTTTACTGTTGGCATGACACAGGACTGATGGTAGCGCTCACCTTGTCTTCTCCGGATAAGCTTTTTTCCGGAAGCCCCAAACAATCGGAAAGGGGATTCATCAGAGAAAATTACTTTACCCCAGTCCTCAGCAGTCCAATCCCTGTACCTTTTGCAGAATATCAGTCTGTCCCTGATGTTTTTCCTGGAGAGAAGTGGCTTCTTTGCTGCCCTTCTTGACACCAGGCCATCCTCCAAAAGTCTTCACCTAACTGTGTGTGCAGATGCACTCACACCTGCCTGCTGCCATTCCTGAGCAAACTCTGTACTGGTGGTGCCCCGATCCCGCAGCTGAATCAACTTTAGGAGACGGTCCTGGCGCTTGCTGGACTTTCTTGGGCGCCATGAAGCCTTCTTCACAACAATTGAACCGCTCTCCTTGAAGTTATTGATGATCTGATAAATGTTTGATTTGGGTGCAATCTTACCGGCAGCAACATTCTTGCCTGTGAAGCCCTTTTTGTGCAAAGCAATGATGACTGCACGTTTCCTTGCAAGTAACCATGATTGACAGAGGAAGAACAATGATTCCAAGTACCACCCTCCTTTTGAAGCTTCCAGTCTGTTATTCGAACTCAATCAGCATGACAGAGTGATCTCCAGCCTTGTCCTTGTCAACACTCACACCTGTGTTAACGTGAGAATCACTGACATGATGTCAGCTGGTCCTTTTGTGGCAGGGCTGAAATGCAGTGAATATGTTTTGGGGGATTCAGTTCATTTGCATGGCAAAGAGGGACTTTGCAATTCATCTGATCACTCTCCATAACATTCTGCAGTATATGCAAATTGCCATCATACAAACTGAGGCAGCAGACTTTGTGAAAATTAATATTTGTGTCATTCTCAAAACTTTTGGCCATGACTGTAGTCTATCTCCTGTTCCTGTAGTGAGGCAGCTTGATGTAACAGTACACCCCCTGGACAGGACACTAGTCTATCTCCTGTTTCTGTAGTGAGACAGCTTGATGTACAGTACACCCCCTGGACAGGACACTAGTCTATCTCCTGTTTCTGTAGTGAGGCAGCTTGATGTACAGTACACCCCCTGGACAGGACACTAGTCTATCTCCTGTTTCTGTAGTGAGACAGCTTGATGTACAGTACACCCCCTGGACAGGACACTAGTCTATCTCCTGTCTCTGTAGTGAGACAGATTGATGTACCAGGACACCCCTGGACAGGACACTAGTCTATCTCCTGTTTCTGATGTACCAGTACACCCCCTGGACAAAACACTAGTCTATCTCCTGTGTCTGTAGTGAGACAGCTTGATGTACCAGGACACCCCCTGGACAGGACACTAGTCTATCTCCTGTGTCTGTAGTGAGACAGCTTGATGTACCAGGACACCCCCTGGACAAAACACTAGTCTATCTCCTGTGTCTGTAGTGAGACAGCTTGATGTACCAGAACACCCCCTGGACAGGACACTAGTCTATCTCCTGTTTCTGTAGTCAGGCAGCTTGATGTAGCAGTACACCCCCTGGACAGGACACTAGTCTATCTCCTGTTTCTGTAGTGAGACAGCTTGATGTACAGTACACCCCCTGGACAGGACACTAGTCTATCTCCTGTTTCTGTAGTGAGGCAGCTTGATGTAACAGTACACCCCCTGGACAGGACACTAGTCTATCTCCTGTTTCTGTAGTCAGGCAGCTTGATGTAGCAGTACACCCCCTGGACAGGACACTAGTCTATCTCCTGTTTCTGTAGTGAGACAGCTTGATGTACAGTACACCCCCTGGACAGGACACTAGTCTATCTCCTGTTTCTGTAGTGAGGCAGCTTGATGTAACAGTACACCCCCTGGACAGGACACTAGTCTATCTCCTGTTTCTGTAGTGAGACAGCTTGATGTACAGTACACACCCTGGACAGGACACTAGTCTATCTCCTGTCTCTGTAGTGAGACAGATTGATGTACCAGGACACCCCTGGACAGGACACTAGTCTATCTCCTGTTTCTGATGTACCAGTACACCCCCTGGACAAAACACTAGTCTATCTCCTGTGTCTGTAGTGAGACAGCTTGATGTACCAGGACACCCCCTGGACAGGACACTAGTCTATCTCCTGTGTCTGTAGTGAGACAGCTTGATGTACCAGGACACCCCCTGGACAAAACACTAGTCTATCTCCTGTGTCTGTAGTGAGACAGCTTGATGTACCAGAACACCCCCTGGACAGGACACTAGTCTATCTCCTGTTTCTGTAGTCAGGCAGCTTGATGTAGCAGTACACCCCCTGGACAGGACACTAGTCTATCTCCTGTGTCTGTAGTGAGACAGCTTGATGTACCAGTACACCCCCTGGACAGGACACTAGTCTATCTCCTGTCTCTGTAGTGAGACAGCTTGATGTACCAGTACACCCCTGGACAGGACACTAGTCTATCTCCTGTTTCTGATGTTCCAGTACACCCCCTGGACAGGACACTAGTCTATCTCCTGATACTGTAGTGAGACAGCGTGATGTACCAGTACACCCCCTGGACAGGACACTAGTCTATCTCCTGATACTGTAGTGAGACAGCTTGATGTACAGTACACCCCCTGGACAGAACATTAGTATATCACCTGTTTCTGTAGTGAGGCAGCTTGATGTACCAGTACACCCCCTGGACAGGACACTAGTCTATCTCCTGATACTGTAGTGAGACAGCGTGATGTACCAGTACACCCCCTGGACAGGACACTAGTCTATGTCCTGTGTCTGTAGTGAGACAGCATGATGTACCAGTACACCCCCTGGACAGGACACTAGTGTATCTCCTGTGTCTGTAGTGAGACAGCTTGATGTACCAGTACACCCCCTGGACAGGACACTAGTCTATCTCCTGATACTGTAGTGAGACAGCGTGATGTACCAGTATACCCCCTGGACAGGACACTAGTCTATCTCCTGATACTGTAGTGAGACAGCATGATGTTCCAGTACACCCCCTGGACAGAACACTAGTCTATCTCCTGTCTCTGTAGTGAGACAGCATGATGTACCAGTACACCCCCTGGACAGGACACTAGTCTATCTCCTGTTTCTGTAGTGAGACAGCATGATGTACCAGTACACCCCCTGGACAGGACACTAGTCTATCTCCTGATACTGTAGTGAGACAGCATGATGTACCAGTACACCCCCTGGACAGAACACTAGTCTAGGCCCTGCTTTGTGTTACAGGTCTACAGTAACACTCATTTGCACTACTGGCTCCACACCAGAAGAGGTCAGTAATAACCTGAGAATAATTTACCCAGAAAATATTTCCTTTTAAGCTGTAGGTATTTCAAGTCATTCAATATAATGACACACGACGATAGATATTATATTAGCGTCTGGGCCCTGGTCAAAGGTCGTTCACTATGTAGGGAATAGGGCCCTGGTCAAAGGTCGTTCACTATGTAGGGAATAGGGCCCTGGTCAAAGGTCGTTCACTATGTAGGGAATAGGGCCCTGGTCTTACAACCTGAGGAAGATAGTATTGTGAGAAGGGGAATTATCAAGTAAACTAACATAGCAATGCTCTTTGGTTTGGGGAATGTTTTTTGATTCTCCAGGGAATTTTAGTAACACCTTATGTGACACGTACCAACACACAGACTTTATGAAACATTCATAAGCAAATTCTAAGCATTTATGTCTGCATCCCAAACGCATCCCCTGGTCAAAGGTCGTTCACTATGTAGGGAATAGGACCCCTGGTCAAAGGTCGTTCACTATGTAGGGAATAGGACCCCTGGTCAAAGGTCGTTCACTATGTAGGGAATAGGACCCCTGGTCAAAGGTTGTTCACTATGTAGGGAATAGGACCCCTGGTCAAAGGTCGTTCACTATGTAGGGAATAGGACCCCTGGTCAAAGGTCGTTCACTATATAGAGAATAGGACCCCTGGTCAAAGGTTGTTCACTATTGTGGAAGGACCACCAGAGGGCAGGCTGGGCTCATGGATAGTAGCCCAACAAGGCATGGGAGACAAGGTAACCAGAGGCAATTAAGCACAGCTGACGGTACTAATGACATACTCTCCTTCCCCTATAAGAGAGAGAATGGAACCAGCAGAGAGGGGGGAAACTATCTCTGGAAGATGGCCACCGAGAGAGAGGAGCTATCCAGGAAGAACCACTAAGACGGTGACAAGCCCGTGACTTTTTGTTGTAGTTGAAAGATAATCCTATTATGTTCTTGTTTCATCTGGAGAAGAAGATGTATGTTTTTCCTTGGAAGATTTTCATTGATTATGTTGGAGTGTTTGTGTTGACCCAATGCCCTCAATAGAGAACTGTGTTCAATCAAGAAAACTTACTCCTGACTCGTTTATTCCACCTTCCCGCTTTAGAGTGACGCCCAATTACTTGGTCCGCTCACATTGGTGGAGGATGCGGGCAACTAGGTGGACGAGTGACACAAGGATAAGTGAGTAAATCAAGATTCTTCCAGTAGACCCGGAGGAACCCTTCAAGAACGATGGATAACGCCCTACTACAACAATTGATCACGGCACAGCAGACAACCATAGAACTCCTGCAACAACAGCTGAGCCGACGAGAAGAACCTAGAGTTAAGCCAAGAGCGGCTGCCCACGCCATCTTACCTCGTCTCTCCAAGGAGGATGATATTGAGGCCTTTCTCATGACCTTCGAAAGAACGGCCACCTTGGAAGAGTGGCCGCCCACAGAATGGGCGAGCGCATTAGCCCCTCTTTTGACCGGGGTGGCTCAGGAAGCCTATTTTGACCTGGATTCCCGCGAAGCTGCGGACTATGGGCGACTAAAAACCGAGATCCTGTCCCGGTACCAACTGACTGCCAGAGATAGGGCTGTAAAATTCCATCAATGGACCTATACAGCTGATCAACCCGTCCGTGCCCAGATCTTCGCATTAATACGACTGACGAAACAGTGGCTAGAACCTGGAAAGGGAGTAGGACATGTGATAGAGACTCTCGTAGTGGACAAGATATTGAGAGAATTACCCAGTGACTTAAAAAGGGTTGTGGGGCAAGCCAACCCGTTGTCAGCCGACGACATAGCCCAGGCGGTAGAAACATATCGGTCTACAGGGGAGTTGTTAAAAAGTGACAAGGAGGAACGGAAGGAGTCTTCCAATCCCGTACCACGACTCATCCCGGCGCGCCCGCCGCCGAAACGTCCAAACCCCCCCCGGAGGTGGGAGAAGTCAGCCACCACACAGCAGGGTCGGTGTTATAAATGTCAGTCTCCCAACCATTATGCCCCACAATGTCCTAGCAAGGATGAGCCCATGGTCACGGAGTCATCACTGCCTATCCCCACACATCCCGTTTTGAGGGGGCAGGATCAACACTGTTGGTTAACAGAGATAGCCCCAGCCTCAGAGATTCCGGTGCGAGTCGAAGGACAAGATGTGGTAGCTATTCTCGACTCGGGAAGTATGGTTACGTTAGTAGAGGAGCGGATGGTGACCTCCGCAGCACTGCTACCAGACAAAGTAGCCGTATCCTGTATCCATGGAGACACCCACTATTACCCCACTGTGAATCTGCCTATTCTCACTCCAAAAGGAAAGTGTACAGTCAGGGCAGGGAAAGTGCCCCAGCTGAAGGTGCCATTATTGATTGGGAGAGACTGTCCCCTATATAAGGAGCTTCGGCAGATGACGTTATGTACGGGAAGAAGAGGGACAGGAAAGAAGAGAAAATCCAAGCCCGAGGTAGTAGTCCTACAAGGAGACGTAGCCGCGTCCTCGTCCTCTGCAGCAGAGGAAGAAATAGCGACCCAACGTTTACGACAGATATTCCAGGAAACCACCGATGAAGACACATGTGAAGGGTTATACACAACGCAGGAAGAAAGGAGCAACCAGGCGCTAAGGGATATATTTGAAGCTCCATCCGAGGAGGGAACCTGGAAGGGATTCTCCTCGGTCACCCCTGATGGGGATGGGGAACATCCTCCACATCCCTCTACCGAGGTCGACCTGCCCCAGGAATTAAAGGGACAGTTCGGCACCTCGCAGCATAGAGACCCAGACCTAAGGGAGGCCATGAGGAAGGTGAAGGTGATCGACGGGAGGAACGTCGACGGATCAGGTGAGCCCCCTCTTCCTTACTATGCAATCAGGCGGGGTCTCTTATACTGGGTCGTACGACGAAGGGGGGAAAACCAGGAATTACTAATGGTGCCTAGGCCATACAGGGATACAGTTCTACAGTTAGCCCATTCCCACGTCCTAGGAGGACACCTGGCACGAGACAAGACTATTGACAGAATCATGCAGAGATTCTATTGGCCCCGGGTCACCCGGGATGTGGCCAGGTATTGTAGGACGTGTGATCAATGTCAACGTACAGCCCCACGGCCACACCTACGTAACCCTTTGATTCCTCTCCCCATCATAGAGACTCCCTTTGAACGCATAGCTATGGACCTCGTAGGACCCCTCCCAAAATCCGCCAGAGGACACGAGTACATCCTAGTGGTTATAGATTACGCTACCAAGTTCCCGGAGGCCATACCCCTGCGTAACATGTCGTCAAAGGGAATTGCCAAGGAGTTATTCCTGATGTTCTCTCGTGTGGGCCTCCCCAAGACTATCTTAACCGATCAAGGAACCCCGTTCATGTCCCGGTTGATGAAGGACTTGTGTCGGTTATATCAGGTTCAACAGATACGTACAAGCATATTCCACCCTCAAACAGACGGGTTGTGTGAACGCTTGAACAAAACGATTAAAAGCATGTTGAGAAGAGTGGTGTCCCGAGACGGGAAAAACTGGGACATGCTTCTCCCACACTTAATGTTTGCCCTGCGAGAAGTACCCCAGGCATCCACTGGATTCTCTCCGTTTGAATTGCTCTATGGCAGACCCTGTCGAGGAATCCTCGACTTAGCCAAGGAGACCTGGGAGACCCAACCATGCCCCTTTCGATCCACAATAGAGCACGTTACCCTGATGAGAGACCGCCTGTCAGCAGTGTGGCCCATAGTCAAGGAGCATATGGAGAAGGCCCAAAGGACCCAAGGCCGGGCCTATGATAAGTCCGCGACCCCACGTGAGTTCACCGTGGGAGAGAAAGTGATGGTGCTTGTGCCCACGGCCGAACATCGCTTGCTGGCGCAGTGGAGGGGGCCCTACGAGGTAATGAAAAGGGTCTCACCGGTCAATTACCTCATCAAGCAACCTGACAGGAGGAAGAAGGTCCAACTCTATCACATAAACCTGCTGAAGACGTACCATGGACGAGAGGAGGAGGTGGCTTTGATGGCCCTGGAGGGCAAAGGAAAAGAGGAGGCTCTACCACAGGTGCGCCGTGGCCAAACTCTCCTACCGGAGCAGTCAAGACAGCTAGACAAGCTGATTATGAACTTCGGTCGAATATTCTCTCCATTCCCAGGACAAACAGATGTCCTGTTCCACCATATCCACACTGAACCCGGCAAGAAGGTGCATATCCGCCCTTACAGGATTCCTGAGGCTCGCCGAGTCATCGCTAAGAAAGAGGTGAGGGAAATGTTGAGGATGGGCGTGATCGAGCCCTCGACGAGTGAGTGGTCCAGTCCCATAGTCCTGGTCCCCAAATCCGATGGTAGTATGAGACTCTGCAACGACTTTAGGGGCGTGAATGCCATCTCTACATTCGATGCGTATCCCATGCCCCGCGTGGATGAACTCTTGGAGCGCTTAGGAAAGGCCAAGTTCATCACTACCCTGGATTTGACGAAGGGATATTGGCAAGTGCCGGTGGCTCCGGAGGATCGCCCAAAGACTGCCTTCGCCACCCCAGAGGGGCTTTTCCAGTATGTGAGGATGCCCTTCGGACTGCACGGTGCCGCTGCAACTTTCCAACGCCTCATGGATGCCATTCTACGGCCCCATCAAGAGTATGCAGCGGCATACATAGACGATGTGGTCATCCACAGCGAGGACTGGGATAGTCACCTCCTGCGATTACGGGCGGTGCTCGTGAGTTTGGAAGCCACAGGGTTGACAGCCAATCCAAATAAATGCTGCCTGGGCCTGTCCGAAGCGGAATACCTGGGGTACACCGTGGGGAATGGGAAAATACGCCCACAGGCAGAGAAGACAAGGGCCATTCGTGACTGGCCTCGACCCCGGACCAAGCGAGACGTTCGGGCCTTCTTAGGGATAACAGGATATTATCGCCGTTTTATCCCGGGATATGCAACCCTTGCCAACCCCCTCACAAACCTCATCAGGAAAAACCTGCCAAACCAGGTAGAGTGGAAAGACGAGACGGAAGAGGCCTTTCAATTGCTCAAAGATGGCCTGTGTTCTGATCCCGTTCTACAGGCTCCGGACTTCTCACAAGAGTTCATTGTGCAGGTCGACGCCTCGGATACAGGGCTCGGGGCCGTACTAGCTCAGGGTAAAGGTGAAGAAGAGAAGCCGATTCTCTTCATTAGTAGGAAGCTCAGCGATCGGGAACAGAGGTATGCGACCGTAGAGAAAGAGGCCTTAGCCATCAAGTGGGCCCTCGATTATCTCCGGTACTACCTACTGGGTCGGAGGTTTGCATTAGTTACTGACCATGCGCCCCTCACGTGGATGGCTGGTAAGAGAAACAATAACAACAGAATAGCCAGATGGTTTTTGTCTTTACAACCGTTCTCTTTCCATGTCATCCACAGGGCCGGATCGAGGAACGGGAATGCAGACGCGCTGTCCCGACGCGACCAGGACGGTGCGTCTGGCGCCCGACCCTCCGGTTCGGTCCTGGGGGGGAAGGTATGTGGAAGGACCACCAGAGGGCAGGCTGGGCTCATGGATAGTAGCCCAACAAGGCATGGGAGACAAGGTAACCAGAGGCAATTAAGCACAGCTGACGGTACTAATGACATACTCTCCTTCCCCTATAAGAGAGAGAATGGAACCAGCAGAGAGGGGGGAAACTATCTCTGGAAGATGGCCACCGAGAGAGAGGAGCTATCCAGGAAGAACCACTAAGACGGTGACAAGCCCGTGACTTTTTGTTGTAGTTGAAAGATAATCCTATTATGTTCTTGTTTCATCTGGAGAAGAAGATGTATGTTTTTCCTTGGAAGATTTTCATTGATTATGTTGGAGTGTTTGTGTTGACCCAATGCCCTCAATAGAGAACTGTGTTCAATCAAGAAAACTTACTCCTGACTCGTTTATTCCACCTTCCCGCTTTAGAGTGACGCCCAATTACTTGGTCCGCTCACACTATGTAGGGAATAGGACCCCTGGTCAAAGGTTGTTCACTATGTAGGGAATAGGGCCCCTGGTCAAAGGTCGTTCACTATGTAGGGAATAGGACCCCTGGTCAAAGGTCGTTCACTATGTAGGGAATAGGACCCCTGGTCAAAGGTCGTTCACTATATAGAGAATAGGACCCCTGGTCAAAGGTCGTTCACTATGTAGGGAATAGGACCCCTGGTCAAAGGTTGTTCACTATGTAGGGAATAGGGCCCCTGGTCAAAGGTCATTCACTATGTAGGGAATAGGACCCCTGGTCAAAGGTCGTTCACTATGTAGGGAATAGGACCCCTGGTCAAAGGTCGTTCACTATATAGAGAATAGGACCCCTGGTCAAAGGTCGTTCACTATGTAGGGAATAGGACCCCTGGTCAAAGGTTGTTCACTATGTAGGGAATAGGGCCCCTGGTCAAAGGTCGTTCACTATGTAGGGAATAGGACCCCTGGTCAAAGGTCGTTCACTATATAGGGAATAGGGTCCTGGTCAAAGGTCGTTCACTATATAGGGAATAGGGTGCATTTTGGGACAGAACTTTAGTGACGGAGTGTTACCCACATTGCCTTCCAGCAGCATGCTGCGAGGAAAGAAGAAGTATGGGATGGAGGTCAGAGCTAGGCTGGCAGAGGAGATGAGGAGGCCCATCCACCACGCACCCACCCAGCGAGGGTCTGTAGGGGCCAGCTCAGCGTTGGTGACTGGAGGGAGAGAGGAGAGAAGAAGTATGGGATGGAGGTCAGAGCTAGGCTGGCAGAGGAGATGAGGAGGCCCATCCACCACGCACCCACCCAGCGAGGGTCTGTAGGGGCCAGCTCAGCGTTGGTGACTGGAGGGAGAGAGGAGAGAAGAAGTATGGGATGGAGGTCAGAGCTAGGCTGGCAGAGGAGATGAGGAGGCCCATCCACCACGCACCCACCCAGCGAGGGTCTGTAGGGGCCAGCTCAGCGTTGGTGACTGGAGGGAGAGAGGAGAGAAGAAGTATGGGATGGAGGTCAGAGCTAGGCTGGCAGAGGAGATGAGGAGGCCCATCCACCACGCACCCACCCAGCGAGGGTCTGTAGGGGCCAGCTCAGCGTTGGTGACTGGAGGGAGAGAGGAGAGAAGAAGTATGGGATGGAGGTCAGAGCTAGGCTGGCAGAGGAGACGAGGAGGCCCATCCACCACGCACCCACCCAGCGAGGGTCTGTAGGGGCCAGCTCAGCGTTGGTGACTGGAGGGAGAGAGGAGAGAAGAAGTATGGGATGGAGGTCAGAGCTAGGCTGGCAGAGGAGACGAGGAGGCCCATCCACCACGCACCCACCCAGCGAGGGTCTGTAGGGGCCAGCTCAGCGTTGGTGACTGGAGGGAGAGAGGAGAGAAGAAGTATGGGATGGAGGTCAGAGCTAGGCTGGCAGAGGAGATGAGGAGGCCCATCCACCACGCACCCACCCAGCGAGGGTCTGTAGGGGCCAGCTCAGCGTTGGTGACTGGAGGGAGAGAGGAGAGAGGAAATTTAGAGGGAGGGTGTGAAGAGAGAGGGAGAGAGAGAGAGAGAGAGAGAGAGAGAGAGAGAGGAAAGTTAAAGGGAGGGAGAGGAGGAGAAAGGACAGAGAGAGATTGAGATCGTAACAGAGAGACCAAGGCAGGAACAGAGACAGAAACAGATCGTTAACAGCTTTTCACTATGAGCCCAAGCTATACAATCCCACCCTCTAAACCAGCCACCAAACCTCGGCCACCAATGTGACGATCCAAACACAGTACCTACCTGAGCCGGTTCTGTCCACGTCCACATAGATCCTCAGCATGACGGAGCCCAGCAGGAAGCCGAAGGCGGGTCCAAACACAGACAGAGCAAACAGGATGGCTGAGGAGAAAAGAGACAGTCAAGGTCTTTTATCAGGGTTGACTGAGAACGCATTCTCATTTACAGCAATGACCTGGGGAATAGTTACAGGGGATGATTGAGCCAATTGGAAGTTGGGGGTGATTTGGTGGCCGTGATGGTACGAGGGCCAGATTTGGAATTTAGCCAGGACCCTTAGATAACACCCCTACTCTTACGATCATTTCCATGGGATCTTTAGTGACCACAGAGAGTCAGGATACCCGTTTAACATCCTATCCGAAAGGTAGCACCCTACTCAGGGCAATGTCCCTAATCATTGCTGTGGAGCATTTCTTTAGACCAGAGGAAAGAGTGCCTCCTACTGGCCCTCCAACACCACTTCCAGCAGCATCTGGTCTCCCGTCCAGGAACTGACCAGAACCAACCGTGCTTAGCTTCAGAGGCAAGCCAGCAGTGGGATGCAGGCTGGTATGTAGCTGTCATTGTGTCTGATATTTATTATTATACTAGTGTTCGAGTTATCTACAGGCCTCTTACCTATGTAGAGGTTCTAGTGTTTCAGTAGGCTACAGGCCTCTTACCTATGTAGAGGGACTAGTGTTTCAGTAGGCTACAGGCCTCTTACCTATGTAGAGGGGCTAGTGTTTCAGTTATCTACAAGCCTCTTACCTATGTAGAGGTTCTAGTGTTTCAGTAGGCTACAGGCCTCTTACCTATGTAGAGGGACTAGTGTTTCAGTAGGCTACAGGCCTCTTACCTATGTAGAGGTTCTAGTGTTTCAGTAAGCTACAGGCCTCTTACCTATGTAGAGGTTCTAGTGTTTCAGTAAGCTACAGGCCTCTTACCTATGTAGAGGTTCTAGTGTTTCAGTAGGCTACAGGCATCTTACCTATGTAGAGGTTCTAGTGTTTCAGTAAGCTACAGGCCTCTTACCTATGTAGAGGTTCTAGTGTTTCAGTAGGCTACAGGCCTCTTACCTATGTAGAGGTTCTAGTGTTTCAGTAGGCTACAGGCCTCTTACCTATGTAGAGGTTCTAGTGTTTCAGTAGGCTACAGGCCTCTTACCTATGTAGAGGTTCTAGTGTTTCAGTAGGCTACAGGCCTCTTACCTATGTAGAGGGGCTAGTGTTTCAGTAGGCTACAGGCCTCTTACCTATGTAGAGGTTCTAGTGTTTCAGTAGGCTACAGGCCTCTTACCTATGTAGAGGTTCTAGTGTTTCAGTAGGCTACAGGCCTCTTACCTATGTAGAGGTTCTAGTGTTTCAGTAGGCTACAGGCCTCTTACCTATGTAGAGGGGGGAGTTGCCTCGTCCGGCGAAGTCATCCACATAAGAGATACCAAAGGGTTGTATGGGAACAGACCCCACCCCGAACAGCAGCTGAGCTATAGCCATGAGCAGCCACAAGTTGTTGGTGTCTGCTATACGCTTGATTTCTGTCTTTCCACAGGCCCCTGTGGTGTTGGAGGGACCCTGGAGGGAACACAGTTCTTGGCGATCTGGAGAAAGCACACACATTCACGTGAACCACACACACACACACACACACACACACACACACACACACACACACACACACACACACACACACACACACACACACACACACACACACACACACACACACACACACACACACACACACACACACACACACACACACACACACACACACACACACACAGCTGAGTTCATGTTCCTGGAGTTTCATGTGACCCTTCAGTGATACAATGAGGAGATCAGCCAGTCTACTGGGGGGGTGGGGTGCGGGGGTGGGGGGGTGGGGGTGTGTGTGTGTGTGTGTGTGTGTGTGTGTGTGTGTGTGTGTGTGTGTGTGTGTGTGTGTGAGCTTAGGGAGGAGGAGAGTGAACAGAGCTCTCAGTTAAAACAACTGACTGGGAGACAGTCCTCATCTTTTTGGCTTTCCTGGAGTGCACAGAGATGAACATTTTCAATCTGAGGAATGCGGATCGGGTTCAGCTAGAGAGCACCTGCAAGCCAGCCTGGCTCCCACAATCCACCACTCTAAATCCATCCATCCACTCTAAATCCATCCATCCACTCTAAATCCATCCATCCACTCTAAATCCATCCACTCTAAATCCATCCATCCACTCTAAATCCATCCACCCTAAATCCATCCACTCTAAATCCATCCATCCACTCTAAATCCATCCACTCTAAATCCATCCATCCACTCTAAATCCATCCATCCATCCACTCTAAATCCATCCATCCACTCTAAATCCATCCACTCTAAATCCATCCATCCACTCTAAATCCATCCACCCTAAATCCATCCACTCTAAATCCATCCACTCTAAATCCATCCATCCACTCTAAATCCATCCATCCACTCTAAATCCATCCACTCTAAATCTATCCATCCACTCTAAATCCATCCACCCTAAATCCATCCATCCACTCTAAATCCATCTACTCTAAATCCATCCATCCACTCTAAATCCACCCATCCACTTTAAATCCACCCATCCACTCGATGACACACTGGGACTGCTGTTTATACTGACTGACTGTGGATGATACTTGCATTGCCATAGACTAGGTTTTACAACTCACAAGACCAGTTTCCCGGACACGGTAATAGTCCTGGACTAACAAGTCTTTTCTACGATATTCTGTGTGATGGAAACCCAACCCATGTAACCTACCCACTGACGTAGTGGTGTATCCTTGGTGTTTCAGGGTACTGTCGCTGTAATAGAGATATATTTCATCCCAACATCTTACCATGTATGACAGAGTCATAGTTATAGGGCTGGGACAGGAAGTGAGGTAGGGCCAGGATGAGAGCGCTGATGGACATCAGCAGACCACCCAGTCCGATGAGACGAGGCCGATGGACCCTGCTGCCCAGGTAACTCACAAACACTATCAGAATTGTGTTCCCCACCTAGAGGGAGGGAGGGACAGAGAGAGAGAGAAGGGAGGGGGCAGAGAGTAGGGGAGGGACAGAGAGAGAGAGAGAGAGAGAGAGAAGGGGGAGGGACAGAGAGCGAGAGAAGGGGAGGTGGGGGGACAGAGAGAGGGAGGGAGAAGGGGGAGGGAAAGAGAGTGATAGAAGGGGGGGGGCAGAGAGTAGGGGGGAGGGACAGAGAGAGAAAGAGAAGGGGGAGGGAAAGAGAGTGTGTCAGAGACCTTATGACCAGGAGAATACAGTAGCAATACACACTCAGTGAATGGTTGCTTGTTTTCTACTCGTTATCTTAGTAGCAAGGCTCGGACAGCGCTTCAACAAAAGCGGGTGGCATACTCACATAATACTAATATAACGAGTCATATCACAACACCACCCAGTGCTTATGCATTTCTACTCTTTAACCACCACCTGAGATGAATCTAACATGACTTCTTTACCGAGCTGTGGTTACTGGTTGGCTCTTACCTCGTGCAGAGAGGAGATGGTGCCAGAGGAGAAACTGCTGAGGCCAAAGCGTCTCTCAATGGTGGTGATGGTGCTCTTAAAGTAGGAACTGTAGAGCAGCTGGGTGAGCTGCAGCAGGCCATGACACAGCACAAACAGCTAGATAGAGAGAGACAATACGTTAGAGAGAGAGAGAGAGAGAGAAAGAGATGGAGAGAAAGAGGCGAGAGAGAGAGAGAGAGAGAGAGAGAGAGAGACAGAGGCAAGAGAGAGAGAGAGGCAGGAGAGAGAGAGAGGCAGGAGAGAGAGGCAGGAGAGAGAGAGAGAGAGAGGAGAGAGAGAGAGTCAGGAGAGAGAGAGAGAGAGAGAAGCAGGAGAGAGAGAGAGGCAGGAGAGAGAGAGAGAGAGAGAGAGGCAGGAGAGAGAGAGAGAGGCAGGAGAGAGAGAGAGAGAGAGGGGCAGGAGAGCGAGAGAGAGGCAGGAGAGAGAGAGAGAGAGGGGCAGGAGAGCGAGAGAGGCAGGAGAGAGAGAGAGAGAGGCAGGAGAGAGAGAGAGAGACAGGAGAGAGAGAGAGGCAGGAGAGAGAGAGAGGCAAGAGAGAGAGAGAGAGGCAGGAGAGAGAGAGAGAGAGGCAGGAGAGCGAGAGAGGCAGGAGAGAGAGAGAGAGAGAGAGGCAAGAGAGAGAGAGAGAGTTAGGAGAGATAGAGACGCAGGAGAGAGAGACAGAGAGAGAGAGAATGAGAAGAGAGAGAGACGCAGGAGAGAGAGACAGAGAGAGAGAGACTGAGAAGAGAGAGAGAGACGCAGGAGAGAGAGACAGAGCGAGAGAGAGAATGAGAAGAGAGATAGAGAAAATGGACAGCCTATGGATGGACAGCCTTTATTTTAGCCTCCAGCCAAAGTACGCAACACATCCCACATCAGCTGTCTAGTCCAGACTCAGACCCAGCTAAAGTAACAACAATTAATTACAACGTTATTGTCTATGTCCCAAATGGCATCCTGCTACCAACAGAGTGCATTACCCTTTGACCTTTGGGCTCTGGAAAAAAAAAGTTGTGGACTATCTAGGGAATAAGGAACCGTTTGAGATGCACTTAGAGTAAAAAAAGAGGATTATGTTTGCCAGTGTCAGTGAGTTTCCATCATCTGCTCCTGACTGAGACGACAGACTCAGAGCGCTGTAGCTTACAGCAGTTGAAAACCTGGCTGTTATGAAACCAGCTGGTTGGCTGAGATACATCTGAAGACACTGTAGGTCAAGAACGTCACCAGCTGGTTGGCTGAGATACATCTGAAGACACTGTAGGTCGCCGACGTCACCAGCTGGTTGGCTGAGATACATCTGAAGACACTGTAGGTCAAGAACGTCACCAGCTGGTTGGCTGAGATACATCTGAAGACACTGTAGGTCGCCGACGTCACCAGCTGGTTGGCTGAGATACATCTGAAGACACTGTAGGTCGCGGATGTCACCAGCTGGTTGGCTGAGATACATCTGAAGACACTGTAGGTCGCAGATGTCACCAGCTGGTTGGCTGAGATACATCTGAAGACACTGTAGGTCGCGGATGTCACCAGCTGGTTGGCTGAGATACATCTGAAGACACTGTAGGTCGCCGACGTCACCAGCTGGTTGGCTGAGATACATCTGAAGACACTGTAGGTCAAGAACGTCACCAGCTGGTTGGCTGAGATACATCTGAAGACACTGTAGGTCATTGATGTCACCAGCTGGTTGGCTGAGATACATCTGAAGACACTGTAGGTCGCGGATGTCACCAGCTGGTTGGCTGAGATACATCTGAAGACACTGTAGGTCAAGAACGTCACCAGCTGGTTGGCTGAGATACATCTGAAGACACTGTAGGTCAAGAATGTCACCAGCTGGTTGGCTGAGATACATCTGAAGACACTGTAGGTCGCCGACGTCACCAGCTGGTTGGCTGAGATACATCTGAAGACACTGTAGGTCATTGATGTCACCAGCTGGTTGGCTGAGATACATCTGAAGACACTGTAGGTCGCAGACGTCACCAGCTGGTTGGCTGAGATACATCTGAAGACACTGTAGGTCAAGAACGTCACCAGCTGGTTGGCTGAGATACATCTGAAGACACTGTAGGTCGTCGACGTCACCAGCTGGTTGGCTGAGATACATCTGAAGACACTGTAGGTCAAGAACGTCACCAGCTGGTTGGCTGAGATACATCTGAAGACACTGTAGGTCGCAGACGTCACCAGCTGGTTGGCTGAGATACATCTGAAGACACTGTAGGTCGCAGACGTCACCAGCTGGTTGGCTGAGATACATCTGAAGACACTGTAGGTCAAGAACGTCACCAGCTGGTTGGCTGAGATACATCTGAAGACACTGTAGGTCGCAGACGTCACCAGCTGGTTGGCTGAGATACATCTGAAGACACTGTAGGTCGCAGACGTCACCAGCTGGTTGGCTGAGATACATCTGAAGACACTGTAGGTCGCGGATGAAAAATGTCAACCTGGAGTTGCAGTCAAAATGTTTTCAATTGGAAACTGAATCTATTTTCTCCTATTCTGCCTGAAAGTTCACTGCTTAATCCTCCTAGCTTTTCCATAAAAGTCTAGGAGGAGTAATCTCCAGGTAGAGCTCGTATGTTGTCTCATCTTTCCAGATCCAACGGGTTCACATTGCGAAAGGTACAATGCTTTACAAACATTAAAGTACAGTGTTCAGTGATTGATGATGGCAGTGTGACAGTGTTGATGCCCATTCTGTGATCTTTTTTCTCTCATATTGAGAGAGAGGTCTTAAAAAGGAACATACAAAAGAACAGTGGGTTTACTTAACTTATAGTAGAGAACAGTACGTGGAGGTCTAGGGAAAGCTAAGCTGTGTGTTTACCCTGTACTTCGCTTCAAGAGAGGAGTGAATCACTTAAGTTTGCTTTGCTTACAATCTTGTCTTTGGGATCTTTTTTTCTCTGACACAAAGACACGCTGTGATGAAATTTACATTGGCTGCTGCCCAGTGGTCTGGAACTGGGAGGGGACTGGGTCTGTCTGTCCTGTCCTGTCCTGTCTGTCTGTCTGTATGTCTGTATGTATGTATGTCTGTTATACCTGTCTGTCTGTCTGTCTGTCTGTATGTCTGTATGTATGTATGTCTGTTATACCTGTCTGTCTGTCTGTCTGTCTGTCTGTCTGTCTGTATGTCTGTTATACCTGTCTGTCTGTCTGTCTGTCTGTCTGTCTGTCTGTCTGTCTGTCTGTCTGTCTGTCTGTCTGTATGTCTGTTATACCTGTCTGTCTGTCTGTCTGTCTGTCTGTCTGTCTGTCTGTCTGTCTGTCTGTCTGTCTGTCTGTCTGTCTGTCTGTCTGTCTGTCTGTATGTCTGTTATACCTGTCTGTCTGTCTGTCTGTCTGTCTGTCTGTCTGTCTGTCTGTCTGTCTGTCTGTCAGATGGGCACAGACGTCACTGTGACACCCTTTCAAATATGCTGAGCCTGACTCCCAAATGGCACCCTTAATCCCTATTTACGGTAAAAACTTAAATTCATATCCCCAGCGTTTATTTACATTAAATCACTGAAGCAACAGGCTTCTATATTAGCCAGGCCTCTTTTTCCTTTCATTCACACAGCTTTCGCTCATTTGCATAGTTCATTATTTAATTCCATAATTACATAAAACATATATAATCCTTGACAGAATAGTTATTCTCTTCCCTGACTGTGCATTTCCTGCAATTTTTCACTCTGCCAATTTCTGGGTTCTGTAATTGTTGACTGAAGTTGTAGTCCGTTTTTTGGGGGGTTTGCCAGTTAGCGGGAAGATCTTAGCTGTTAGCAGTCAATGATTAACAGTTTCTTACTGCCGATTAAAAAGTGAATAATTCCCATCATTGTTTTGAGTGATGACTGAATGATTTAATGTAACAAAGCAAACGTGAAACCTTGTGAACAATTTGTGGTCCTCTTTAAGCAATTCATTTAGACACGGCATCTACTTCAAACCTGGCGTTTATTTGCTTAACTAATCACACGTCTGTAGACACTGTAGCTGTTGCTCCGGGTGTTAAACGGGACAGGAGGATGTTTGAGAATCAGCGTTTTACAGCATTGCACTTTTTTTTGACCAGGGCCCATAGTAGTGCACTACACACACACACACCCCAACACACACCCCAACACACACCCCAACACACACCAACACACACCAACACACACCCCAACACACACCAACACACACACCAACACACACCCCAACACACACCAACACACACCAACACACACCCCAACACACACCCCAACACACACCAACACACACACCAACACACACCCCAACACACACCAACACACACCCCAACACACACCCCAACACACACCCCAACACACACCAACACACACATACACACCCAAACATCAAACAAAAACCCCAACGCACACATACACACCCCAACACACACACCCCAACACACACATACACACCCCAACACACACATACACACCCAAACACAAACAAAAACCCCAACGCACACATACACACCCCAACACACACATACACACCCCAACACACACATACACACCCAAACACTTTTTTGCACTAAATCTCCTGCACCAACCTGGTCTCAGAGCATTCCGTATCAGTCTGTATGATATGTTACGTTTCGTATGGTATGTATCCATCTGTGGATGCCCATCAACCGTTTCGTGCAATACGTTACGAATTTAAATGTGTTGTTGCTAACTTTAACTTGGTGGCTAGGTGGCTAATGCTAGCTCGGAGTAAGGTTAAAGGGTTAAGGTTAGGGTTAGGGGAAGGGTTAGCTAGCATGCTACGTAGTTTCAAAGTAGATAAATATTAGTAAGTAAAGTTGTTCCTGTATATAGCCATGTTATTACCTGGTACTCCCTGTATATAGCCATGTTATTACCTGGTACTCCCTGTATATAACCATGTTATTTCCCGGTACTTCCTGTATATTGCCATGATATTACCGGGTACTTCCTGTACATGGCCATGTTATTACCTGGTACTTCCTGTATATGGCCATGTTATTACCTGGTACTTCCTGTTTATGGCCATGTTATTACCTGGTACTCCCTGTATATAGCCATGTTATTACCTGGTACTCCCTGTATATAACCATGTTATTTCCCGGTACTTCCTGTATATTACCATGATATTACCGGGTACTTCCTGTACATGGCCATGTTATTACCTGGTACTTCCTGTATATGGCCATGTTATTACCTGGTACTTCCTGTTTATGGCCATGTTATTACTTGGTACTTCCTGTATAAAGCCATGTTATTACCTGGTACTTCCTGTATAAAGCCACGTTATTACCTGGTACTTCCTGTATAAAGCCACGTTATTACCTGGTACTTCCGGTATATAGCCACGTTATTACCTGGTACTTCCTGTATAAAGCCACATTATTACCTGGTACTTCCCGTATAAAGCCACGTTATTACCTGGTACTTCCTGTATAAAGCCATGTTATTTTCGTTATTCACTCTATTTATTCCTCATGTCACTATTTCAAAACGTTTTTATCTTTCTCTCTGAATTGTTAGAAAAGGACAGGTATTTCACTGTTAGTCTACAGCTGTTGTTTATGAAGCTCGTGACAAATAAAATTGTATTATATTTGATCCCAGGCCTGAGGGGACATGTTCAGGTTTAGAAGTGGATTATGAAAACAGCAGTAGTAAATCTATTTACCAGCTGCCGAGTGACAGGCTGAGGCACAATCATCTCCCAACTGTAGTGTGTCACAATTGACCGGAGCCCTATTTAGTGCACTATGTAGGGGGATAGGGAGCTATTTGGAAGGTAACCTCAGTCTGATTCTGGAAAGCTTACCGTTCCTACTAAATCCTGGCTCAGTTAGCTCACACAACAGATACAATGTCATCCCTGTAACGAGTAAAGTTTTAATTGATAATGTTTTGACTAGACCTGCTTGCTCAGGCAACCAAACGAGCTGAATTTGTTTTGTTGTTTTGCTTGCGATTTAGTTTTGAACGGCAAGTCTGGCAACATTATCCTCTACTGCTATGTAAACCTCGGGGTACCTCGGGGGTAGAGCTATAATTCAGAGTTTTGTAGACTTAAGGATCAAATCTTTTTTACTGCCTCTCTAACCGTGAAAATAGAAACATTCAAATATTATATGTTTCAGGTTTGAAAGCAAATCTAGATGGCTAACCCAAAAAGTATTTGTCATAATACTTCGTAAAACACAGGTGTAGACTACCAGTGAAACGATTACTTATGGTTCCTTCCCAACAACGTAGAGATAAAAATAAGAGAAACTGTTTTTTTTTAAAGAAGGAAAAAGAAGTAACAAAAGGACAAATAAACGAGTAACGATAACGTTGCTATATACACGGGGTACCAGTACAGAGTTGATGTGCAGGGGTACAAGGTAATTGAGGTAGCTTATCCAGTTTATTCTCCAGTGATTGCACGTTCGCCAATATAACCGAAGAGGGTAAAGGCGATTTCTCCACCCTCTGACGTAGTCTCGTCTTCGAGTTTGAAGTAGAAGTCCTCGTCCAAATGGAGATTAGTGATAGCTGTTCTTGTCACGATCGTGTAATGAAACAACGGACCAAGACGCAGTGTACATAGAGTTCCACATGTTTAATCAAATGAAACTCACAAAAACAACAAAGAAGAATAAACGATACGTGAAGCTCAAGCCGTGCTCACAGGCAACTACACAGAAACAAGATCCCACAGAAACCAGTGGGGAAATGGCTGCCTAAATATGATCCCCAATCAGAGACAACGATAAACAGCTGCCTCTGATTGGGAATCACACCAGGCCAACATAGAAATAAATGCACTGGATCACTCACCCTAGTCACACCCCGACCTAACCAACATAGAGAATAAAAAGACTCTCTATGGTCAGGGCGTGACAGTTCTGATGTCCAGAAGTCAAACGTTATGCACAAAAAAAAAGTTCCGTTCAAAACAAAAAAAATACACACAAAAGACGCACAATTGGCCTTTTTAAACGGCTGCCATTCCCTTCCTCCTCCCTTCCCTTCCCTTCCCTTCCTCCTCCCTCCCTTCCCTTCCCTTCCCTTCCCTTCCCTTCCTCCTCCCTTCCCTTCCCTTCCCTTCCTCCTCCCTTCCCTTCCTCCTCCCTTCCCTTCCCTTCCCTTCCTCCTCCCTCCCTTCCCTTCCCTTCCCTTCCCTTCCCTTCCCTTCCTCCTCCCTTCCCTTCCCTTCCCTTCCCTTCCCTTCCCTTCCCTTCCTCCTCCCTCCCTCCCTTCCCTTCCCTTCCCTTCCCTTCCTCCTCCCTCCCTTCCCTTCCTCCTCCCTCCCTTCCCTTCCCTTCCCTTCCTCCTCCCTCCCTTCCCCTCCCTTCCCTTCCCTTCCCTTCCTCCTCCCTCCCTTCCCTTCCTCCTCCCTCCCTTCCCTTCCATTCCCTTCCTCCTCCCTTCCCTTCCTCCTCCCTTCCCTTCCTCCTCCCTCCCTTCCCTTCCTCCTCCCTCCCTTCCCCTCCCTTCCCTTCCCTTCCCTTCCCTTCCCTTCCCTTCCCTTCCTCCTCCCTTCCCTTCCCTTCCCTTCCCTTCCCTTCCCTTCCCTTCCCTTCCTCCTCCCTCCCTTCCCTTCCCTTCCCTTCCTCCTCCCTCCCTTCCCTTCCTCCTCCCTCCCTTCCCTTCCCTTCCCTTCCTCCTCCCTCCCTTCCCCTCCCTTCCCTTCCCTTCCCTTCCTCCTCCCTCCCTTCCCTTCCTCCTCCCTCCCTTCCCTTCCATTCCCTTCCTCCTCCCTTCCCTTCCTCCTCCCTTCCCTTCCTCCTCCCTCCCTTCCCTTCCTCCTCCCTCCCTTCCCCTCCCTTCCCTTCCCTTCCCTTCCTCCTCCCTCCCTTCCCTTCCTCCTCCCTCCCTTCCCTTCCATTCCCTTCCTCCTCCCTTCCCTTCCCCTCCCTTCCCCTCCCTTCCCTGCCATTCCCTTCCTCCTCCATTCCCTTCCCTTCCCTTCCCTTCCCTTCCCTCCCTTCCCTTCCCTTCCCTTCCCTTCCCTTCCCTTCCTCCTCCCTTCCCTTCCCTTCCCTTCCCTTCCCTTCCCTTCCCTTCCTCCTCCCTTCCTCCTCCCTTCCCTTCCCTTCCCTTCCCTTCCCTTCCCTTCCTCCTCCCTTCCTCCTCCCTTCCCTTCCCTTCCCTTCCCTTCCCTTCCCTTCCCTTCCTCCTCCCTTCCCTTCCCTTCCCTTCCCTTCCCTTCCCTTCCCTTCCCTTCCCTTCCTCCTCCATTCCCTTCCTCCTCCCTTCCCTTCCCTTCCCCTCCCTTCCTCCTCCCTTCCCTTCCCTTCCCTTCCCTTCCCTTCCCTTCCCTTCCCTTCCCTTCCTCCTCCCTTCCCTTCCCTTCCCTTCCCTTCCCTTCCTCCTCCCTTCCCTTCCCTTCCCTTCCCTTCCCTTCCCTTCCCTTCCCTTCCCTTTCCATTCCCTTCCCGTGCCATTATATTTCCAAGTCCCAGACTTTGGGAGCTAATTGGGGCAGGGAGCTAATTGGGGCAGGGAGCTAATTGGGGTAGGGAGCTAATTGGGGCAGGGAGCTAATTGGGGCAGGGAGCTAATTGGGGTAGCGAGCTAATTGGGGCAGGGAGCTAATTGGGGCAGGGAGCTAATTGGGGCAGGGAGCAGGTTGGGGCAGGGAGCTAATTGGGGTAGGGAGCTAATTGGGGCAGGGAGCTAATTGGGGTAGGGAGCTAATTGGGGCAGGGAGCTAATTGAGGGAGGGTGCTAATTGGGGCAGGGAGCTAATTGGGGCAGGGAGCTAATTGGGGCAGGGAGCTAATTGGGGCAGGGAGCTAATTGGGGCAGGGAGCTAATTGGGGTAGGGAGCTAATTGGGGTAGGGAGCTAATTGAGGGAGGGAGCTAATTGGGGTAGGGAGCTAATTGAGGGAGGGAGCTAATTGGGGCAGGGAGCTAATTGGGGCAGGGAGCTAATTGAGGGAGGGAGCTAATTGGGGCAGGGAGCTAATTGAGGGAGGGAGCTAATTGGAGGAGGGAGCTAATTGAGGGAGGGAGCTAATTGGAGGAGGGAGCTAATTGAGGGAGGGAGCTAATTGAGGGAGGGAGCTAATTGGAGGAGGGAGCTAATTGAGGGAGGGAGCTAATTGGAGGAGGGAGCTAATTGGGGCAGGGAGCTAATTGAGGGAGGGAGCTAATTGGTGGAGGGAGCTAATTGCGGGAGGGAGCTAATTGAGGGAGGGAGCTAATTGGAGTAGGGAGCTAATTGGAGGAGGGAGCTAATTGGGGCAGGGAGCTTATTGGAGGAGGGAGCTATTTGAGGGAGGGAGCTGATTGGGGCAGGGAGCTGATTGGAGGAGGGAGCTGATTGAGGGAGGGAGCTAATTGGAGGAGGGAGCTAATTGGGGCAGGGAGCTGATTGGAGGAGGGAGCTAATTGGGGCAGGGAGCTGATTGGAGGAGGGAGCTAATTGGGGCAGGGAGCTAATTGAGGGAGGGAGCTAATTGGAGGAGGGAGCTAATTGTCACGGTGTGTTGCTTGTTTATTGTTTTGTTTAAGAAGTTTCATTGTAAATAAATATGTGGAACTCAAACCAAGCTGCGCCTTGGTCCGTCCATTTCAACAATCGTGACAATCTCAGACTTTATCCTCCATGATTCTACTCATTTACATGTAGTAGTAGTATGTCTTCATCAGGTTTATGTGTGGTTGTTTTAAAAAATGTATACATTTAACTAAAACTGTATTGTGTAAAAGACTAAACTAAGTCATGACTCACGTTGAATCAGGTGCTGTACTGTGAGTCACTGTAATGACAAGGTGATTCTGATGATTACTCACTCTGTCACACATGACAAACACACAAATTTGCATCTTTTCATTGTCACAAAAGTCATGATTTAACAGGAACGCTTGGAAATAACTGTTTCCAATGACAACAGCTGCTCAATACACTTACCTTTGACCTTTGACCGGCAGGTCATGTATCAATTACCGAAGGATTGTTTTCTAACTAGTTGAGTGATTAGTTAAGCAACACGCAAAGACTAGCTCCATTTACTTTACACACAGCCCTTGAGCCTCAAAAGACTTGAAAGTGAAAAGCAGATCCAACGTTGTGGTGAATGGACTTGAAAGGGCTCTGCTACACAGGAACATTACGACGCAATGGAATCCTCCTCTCCTCCAATCAGGCCTGTGGATAACGATCCAGCTAACTGGTGATTTACTGGTGTATGAGCACAAACAAACAGAGTGTGTGTGTGTGTGTGTGTGTGTGTGTGTGTGTGTGTGTGTGTGTGTGTGTGTGTGTGTGTGTGTGTGTGTGTGTGTGTGTGTGTGTGTGAGAACAGAACATACCTCCCTAATCTTACCTCATTTGCGCACATTGTATATAGACTTTTTCTCTATTGTTTTATTGACTGTATGTTTGCGTTGTTGTTTGTGTTGTACTTATTTGCTTTATCTTGGCCAGGTCGCAGTTGTAAATGAGTTCTTGTTCTCAACTAGCCTACCTGGTTAAATAAAGGTGAAATAAATCTATATATCTTTTAAAATGCTGTCACTGGTTGAAGGTAGCAGGTCATAGGGAAAGATTAAACCAGGAGAGAGAGAGAGAGAGAGAGAGCGAGACAGAGAGAGAGAGAGAGAGAGAAAGGGAGAGAGAGAGAGAGACAGAGAGAGAAAAGGAGAGAGAGAGAAAGGGAGAGAGACAGAGAGAGAGAGAAAGAGAGAGAGAGAGAGAGAGAGAGAGAGAGAGAGAGAGAGAGAGAGAGAGAGAGAGAGAGAGAGAGAGAGAGAGAGAGAGAGAGAGAGAGAAAGAAAGGGAGAAAGGGAGAGAGAGAGAGAGAGAGAGAGAGAGAGAGAGAGAGAGAGAGAGAGAGAGAGAGAAAGGGAAAGAGATAGAGAGAGAGAGAAAGGGAGAGAGAGAGAGCAAGAGAGAGAGAGAGACAGAGAGAGAGAAAGGGAGCGAGAGAGAGAGAGAAAGGGAAAGAGATAGAGAGAGAGAGAGAGAGAGAGAGAGAAAGGGAGAGAGAAAGGGAGAGAGAGAGAGCAAGAGAGAGACAGAGAGACAGAGAGAGAGATAAATAAATAAAGAGCGAGAGAGAGATAGACTTGTTAACAGAGGTAGCAGCATGAGGTTGACCTCTCAAGACAGAACTGAGCAGAGGTACGAAGCAGTCAGAAAGACACACCTTGTCTGTGTCCCAAAAGGGAACCCTATTCATCTATGGGCTCTGGTCAAAAGTAGTGCACTAAATAGGGAATAGGGTGTCATTTAGTACGCAAGCCTTTTCTGTACCCAGAGGGTGTAGCCACTAGCAAACCAACAGAAGAGAGATAAGCTCAGTGAACTACTGAGATGAAAAACATAATGTTCTCTTAATATTTCAAGTCCAAAGCCATGTCCCTTCTGTGTTGCGATAAATTGGGTGGATTGTCATAAAAGTGACACATTTTTCACAATTAACTTTTTTTGAAACCTCCGTTGACATGTCTGACTGCCTGAACCTAGGTCTCAATTTGATTTAACACATTTTTACTCATGCGACTAAAGCAAAGTTTAGGAGAAAATATATTATCTTCAGTTTCCAGGCCAAGTCCATCTGTCAGAAAGGTAGCCAAATGTTCTGGCTTTATAGATTCTATCAGAGGCTAGAACGTCACAGATTTTTTTTTGCAACAAAACCATTTTGCACATTCTTCTGATCAATTAACATTCCTTCCTTAACATCGTTGTAATTAAAATAGCTGTGGCTACATACAGTGCATGTGAAGGAGTGATTCGGTCTACTATGCATTTTGAGCATTGATACATCTTCTCTGCATAGTAAACAGTATGGGTTTCACGCATCAGTTTTCCGATACTGGTTTCTGAAAAGAGGGACACACTATTTCCTATAAAGATGTTATTTTTTTTGTGAAACAATATTTCTTCTGATATATTAACCCTAAACTTCCACTTTTCTCTTATGCCTGAGAAGAGGGTCACTTTCAGTATAGAGCAAGCGTTTGGAAACTGAGTGATACACGGAGACAGTATCTAGGCTGAGTGATACACGGAGGCAGTATCTAGGCTGAGTGATACAGAGAGGCAGTATCTAGGCTGAGTGATACACGGAGGCAGTATCTAGACTGAGTGATACACGGAGGCAGTATCTAGGCTGAGTGATACAGAGAGGCAGTATCTAGGCTGAGTGATACAGAGGCAGTATCTAGGCTGAGTGATACAGAGGCAGTATCTAGGATGAGTGATACAGAGGCAGTATCTAGGCTGAGTGATACAGAGGCAGTATCTAGGCTGAGTGATACAGAGAGGCAGTATCTAGGCTGAGTGATACAGAGTATCTAGGCTGAGTGATACAGAGGCAGTATCTAGGCTGAGTGATACAGAGGCAGTATCTAGGCTGAGTGATACAGAGTATCTAGGATGAGTGATACAGAGGCAGTATCTAGGCTGAGTGATACAGAGGCAGTATCTAGGCTGAGTGATACAGAGGCAGTATCTAGGCTGAGTGATACAGAGGCAGTATCTAGGCTGAGTGATACAGAGTATCTAGGATGAGTGATACAGAGGCAGTATCTAGGCTGAGTGATACAGAGGCAGTATCTAGGCTGAGTGATACAGAGGCAGTATCTAGGCTGAGTGATACAGAGGCAGTATCTAGGCTGAGTGATACAGAGTATCTAGGCTGAGTGATACAGAGGCAGTATCTAGGCTGAGTGATACAGAGGCAGTATCCAGGCTGAGTGATACAGGGAGGCAGTATCCAGGCTGAGTGATACAGAGTATCCAGGCTGATGAGTGATACAGAGAGGAAATATCTACGCTGTAGGAAATGGTGTGTCAGTGTTTGTGTTCATCTGTGATTTCACAGCCTACAATTACGGTAAGATACCTGAGACACTGGCAATTGGAAGGGATCCCAATGCTACCAGCACATGAAGAGTAATCACACTGCACGTATCTAACACTGCTACGCTGCGTCATACAGACGCACGAGGTCTCAACAACCTCTGACAGACTACCTGGTTACTGCTACCAGCACTAGAACTGACATGCCCACACACTGATGGAGCACAGCGTGATCACTCACACACACACACACACACACACACACACACTCACACACACTCACACACACACACCTTTCTGCTGTACACATCTGGGGTGGGAGCTGGACAACGTGGTTTGGGTGTGTGTGTGTGTGTGTGTGTGTGTGTGTGTGTGTGTGTGTGTGTGTGTGTGTGTGTGTGTGTGTGTACGTTGTGATATAACATGTACCATAGGGATGGAGGAAATCTGTATCTAAATGGACCTACCGCAATCCCACCCTGTGCACTGTGACCTACCGCAGTCCTACCCTGTACACTGTAACCTACCGCAATCCCACCCTGTGTACTGTGACCTACCGCAGTCCTACCCTGTACACTGTAACCTACCGCAATCCCACCCTGTGTACTGTGACTTACCGCAGTCCTACCCCAATAACCTGTGACCTACTGCAGTCCTACCCTGTGACTTACCACAGTCCTACCCTGTGCCCTGTGACCTACCGCATTCATACCCTGTAACCTACCGCATTCCTACCCTGTAACCTGTGACCTACCACATTCCTACCCTGTAACCTGTGACCTACCGCAGTCCTACCCTGTACACTGTGACCAACCGCAGTCCTACCCTGTACCCTGTGACCTACCGCAGTACTACCCTGTGCCCGGTAACCTACTGCAGTCCTACCCTGTACCCTGTGTCCTACTGCAGTTCTGCCCCGTGACCAACCGCAGTCCTACCCTGTACCCTGTGACCTATCGCAGTCCTACCCTGTACCCTGTGTCCTACTGCAGTTCTGTCCTGTGACCTACTGCAGTCCTACCCTGTAAACTGTGACCAACCCCAGTCCTACCCTGTGCCCTGTGACCAACCCCAGTCCTACCCTGTGCCCTGTGACCAACCCCAGTCCTACCCTGTGCCCTGTGACCAACCCCAGTCCTACCCTGTAACCTGTGACCTACCCCAGTCCTACCCTGTGCCCTGTGACCAACCCCAGTCCTACCCTGTGCCCTGTGACCAACCCCAGTCCTACCCTGTGCCCTGTGACCAACCCCAGTCCTACCCTGTAACCTGTGACCTACCCCAGTCCTACCCTGTGCCCTGTGACCAACCCCAGTCCTACCCTGTGCCCTGTGACCAACCCCAGTCCTACCCTGTGCCCTATGACCAACCCCAGTCCTACCCTGTAACCTGTGACCTACCCCAGTCCTACCCTGTAACCTGTGACCTACCCCAGTCCTACCCTGTGCCCTGTGACCAACCCCAGTCCTACCCTGTGCCCTATGACCAACCCCAGTCCTACCCTGTAACCTGTGACCAACCCCAGTCCTACCCTGTGCCCTATGACCAACCCCAGTCCTACCCTGTAACCTGTGACCAACCCCAGTCCTACCCTGTGCCCTATGACCTACCCCAGTCCTACCCTGTGCCCTGTGGAAACCACAGGAAAACAACACACAGACTCAGAGTGTACTTGGATGCAACATGGTTTTGGACAGACTCTGACAGTCCTTCTCCCAGCCATCTCTTCTCTCAAAACACAAACAGCAGAGGGGTCATTTACATTGTAACAACACACTGCTCATTCACAGTGACAGGTTGTAAACTACCCAATACTGTCTCTAGCCAACAGCTCAGATTAGAAATGAGTAGTTGATTTACGAGAAATATCCACTCCAACCCAAATATTACAGATAAATTACTAGTTTTATCAGTCATCACAGCACATTCACTGTCAAATATATGGCTTGACAAATGCAGTGAGTTGCAATGAACTCTGGTGTTGTAAACGCCTCCATCTGTACGTTCCTCTTATTTATTAAAGGGAATGATTTATCCGCTACAACTCAATAATATGCCCATAATTGACAGGTCAAAGCACAAGAAACCTAAAGAAATAAGAAAGCACGAGGAAAGGGAGTATCATCAATTCATATGAACTCTGATACATTGATTAAAGTATCTGGCTCAAAACAAGAGCATTTAGGGTTAATCTATCCTGGGATTAGTGTACAGAATAAATACTATAGCCTGTTAGAGTAAATACAGTAGCCTGCTAGAGTAAATACTGTAGCCTGTTAGAATAAATACTGTAGCCTGTTAGAGTAAATACTGTAGCCTGCTAGAGTAAATACTGTAGCCTGTTAGAGTAAATACTGTAGCCTGTTAGAGTAAATACTGTAGCCTGTTAGAGTAAATACTGTAGCCTGTTAGAGTAAATTCTGTAGCCTGTTAGAGTAAATACTGTAGCCTGCTACAGAGTAAATACTGTAGCCTGCTACAGAGTAAATACTGTAGCCTGCTACAGAGTAAATTCTGTAGCCTGTTAGAGTAAATACAGTAGCCTGCTACAGAGTAAATACTGTAGCCTGCTACAGAGTAAATACTGTAGCCTGTTAGAGTAAATACTGTAGCCTGCTACAGAGTAAATTCTGTAGCCTGTTAGAGTAAATACAGTAGCCTGCTACAGAGTAAATACTGTAGCCTGCTACAGAGTAAATACTGTAGCCTGCTACAGAGTAAATACTGTAGCCTGTTAGAGTAAATACAGTAGCCTGCTACAGAGTAAATACTGTAGCCTGTTAGAGTAAATACTGTAGCCTGCTACAGAGTAAATACTGTAGCAGGCTACAGTGTAAATACAGTAGCCTGCTACAGAGTAAATACTGTAGCCTGCTACAGAGTAAATACTGTAGCCTGCTACAGAGTAAATACTGTAGCCTGTTAGAGTAAATACTGTAGCCTGCTACAGAGTAAATACTGTAGCCTGTTAGAGTAAATACTGTAGCCTGCTACAGAGTAAATACTGTAGCCTGTTACAGAGTAAATACTGTAGCCTGTTACAGAGTAAATACTGTAGCCTGCTACAGAGTAAATACTGTAGCCTGCTACAGAGTAAATACTGTAGCTTGTTACAGAGTAAATACTGTAGCCTGCTACAGAGTAAATTCTGTAGCCTGTTACAGAGTAAATGCTGTAGCCTGTTAGAGTAAATACTGTAGCCTGTTAGAGTAAATACTGTAGCCTGTTACAGAGTAAATACTGTAGCCTGCTACAGAGTAAATACTGTAGCATGTTACAGAGTAAATACTGTAGCATGTTGCAAGGGTGGGACTGGATGGGGGGACTGGATGGTGTTCAGACATTGATGGGAGGGGTTGAGGGTAGCTGAAGGATGGGACTGGATGGTGTTCAGAGATAGATGGGAGGGGTTGAGGGTAGCTGAAGGATGGGACTGGATGGTGTTCAGAGATAGATGGGAGGGGTTGAGGGTAGCTGAAGGATGAGACTGGATGGTGGTCAGAGATAGATGGGAGAGGTTGATGGTAGCTGAAGGATGGGACTGGATGGTGTTCAGAGATAGATATGAGGGGTTGAGGGTAGCTGAAGGATGGGACTGGATGGTGGTCAGAGATAGATGGGAGGGGTTGTGGGTAGCTGAAGGATGAGACTGGATGGTGGTCAGAGATAGATGGGAGAGGTTGATGGTAGCTGAAGGATGGGACTGGATGGTGTTCAGAGATAGATGGGAGGGGTTGGGGGTAGCTGAAGGATGGGATTGGATGGTGTTGGGAGATGGGAGGGGTTGATGGTAGCTGAAGGATGGGACTGGATGGTGGTCAGAGATAGATGGGAGGGGTTGAGGGTAGCTGAAGGATGGGACTGGATGGTGGTCAGAGATAGATGGGAGGGGTTGGGGGTAGCTGAAGGATGGGACTGGATGGTGTTCAGAGATAGATGGGAGGGGTTGAGGGTAGCTGAAGGATGGGACTGGATGGTGTTCAGAGATAGATGGGAGGGGTTGGGGGTAGGCAAAGGCGGGGACTAAAAACAAACATAATGTAATATATACTGTCTGTAAAATATAAATAAACTCAGCAAAAAAAGAAACGTCCCTTTTTCAGTTCCCTGTTCCCTGTGTTCTGCCATGGACAGCGAAGTGCCCGGATCTCAATCCCATTGAGCACGTCTGGGACCTGTTGGATCGGAGGGTGAGGGCTAGGGCCATTCCCCCCAGAAATGTCTGGGAACTTGCAGGTGCCTTGGTGGAAGAGTGGGGTAACATCTCACAGCAAGAACTGAGCAAATCTGGTGCAGTCCATGAGGAGGAGATGCACTGCAGTACTTAATGCAGCTGGTGGCCACACCAGATACTGACTGCTACTTTTGGTTTTGACCCCACTTTGTTCAGGGACACATTATTCAATTTCTGTTAGTCACATGTCTGTGATACTTGTTCAGTTTATGTCTCAGTTATTAAATTTTGTTATGTTCATACAAATATTTACACATGTTGAGTTTGCGGAAAATAAATGCAGTTGACAGTGAGAGGACGTTTCTTTTTTTTCTGAGTTAAGTATTTACAGTTGAAGTCGAAAGATTACATCCACTTAGGTTGGAGTCAATTAAACTCGTTTTTCAACCACTCCACAAATGTCTTGTTAACAAATTATAGTTTTGGCAAGTTGGAGGTGTACCTGTGGATGTTTTTCAAGGCCTACCTTCAAACTCAGTGCCTCTTTGCTTGACATCATGGGAAAATCAAAAGAAATCAGCCAAGATCTTAGAAAAAAAATTGTAGACCTCCACAAGTCTGGGTCATCCTTGGGAGCAATTTCCAAATGCCTGAAGGTACCACATTCATCTGTACAAACAATAGTACACAAGAATAAACCCCATGGGACCACGCTGCCGTCATACCCCTCAGTTTTGCCTCCTAGAGATGAACGTACTTGGTTATTACTGCATTGTCGGAACTAGAAGCACAAGCATTTCGCTACACTCGCATTAACATCTGCTAACCATGTGTATGTGAAAAATAAAATTAGATTTGATTTGACTTTGGTGTGAGAAGTGCAAATCAATCCCACAACAAAAGCAAAGGAGCTTGTGAAGATGCTGGAGGAAACGGGTACAAAAGTATCTATATCCACAGTAAAACGAGTCCTATATCGACATAAACTGAAAGGCCGCTCAGCAAGGAAGAAGCCACTGCTCTAAAACCGCCATAAAAAAGCCAGACTATGGTTAGCAACTGCACATGAGGACAAAGATCGTACTTTTTGGAGAAATGTCCTCTGGTCTGATGAAACTAAAATGGAACTGTTTGGCCATAATGACCATCATTATATTTGGAGGAAAAAAGGGGAGGCTTGCAAGCCGAAGAACACCATCCCAATCATGAAGCACGGGGGTGGCAGCATCATGTTGTGGGGGTGCTTTGCTGCAGGAGGGACTGGTGCACTTCACAAAATAGATGGCGTCATGAGGTAGGAAAATTATGTGGATATATTGAAGCAACATCTCAAGACATCAGTCAGGAAGTTAAAGCTTGGTCGCAAATGGGTCTTCCAAATGGACAATGACCCCAAGCATACTTCCAAAGTTGTGGCAAAATGGTTTAATTACAACAAAGTCAAGGTATTGGAGTGGCCATCACAAAGCCCTGACCTCAAGCCTTTAGAAAATTTGTGGGCAGATCTGAAAAAGCGTGTGTGAACAAGGAGGCCTACAAACCTGACTCAGTTACACCAGCTCTGTCAGGAGGAATGGGCCAAAATTCACCCAATTTATTGTTGGAAGCTTGTGGAAGGCTACCCGAAACGTTTGACCCAAGTTAAACAATTTAAAGGCAATGCTACCAAGTACTAATTCAGTGTATGTAAACTTCTGACCCACTGGGAATGTGATGAACGAAATAAAAGCTGAAATATATCTACTATTATTCTGACATTTCACATTCTTAAAATAAAGTGGTGATCCTAAATTACCAAAGGCAGGGAATTTTTACTAGGTTTAAATGTCAGGAATTGTGAACAACTGAGTTTAAATGTATTTGGCTAAGGTGTAGGTAAACTTCCGACTTCTAATGTATAAGCTGTAAGAAGAAGCCGAATTGTTGTTTTCCATTAGTTCATACCAATTGTGCAAGTTCTCCCACTTAAAAAGATGAGAGAGGCCTGTAATTTTCATCATAGGTACACTTCAACTATTTTTAATGAATTTATTTGAAAATTATGGTGGAAAATAAGTATTTGGTCAATAACAAAAGTTTATCTCAATACTTTGTTATAAACCCTTTGTTGGCAATGACAGAGGTCAAACGTTTTCTGTAAGTCTCCACAAGGTTTTCACACACTGTTGCTGGTATTTTGGCCCATTCCTCCATGCAGATCTCCTCTAGAGCAGTGATGTTTTGGGGCTGTTGCTGGGCAACACGGACTTTCAACTCCCTCCAAATCTTTTCTATGGGGTTGAGATCTGGAGACTGGCTAGGCCACTCCAGGACCTTGAAATGCTTCTTACGAAGCCACTCCTTTGTTACCCGGGCGGTGTGTTTGGGATCATTGTCATGCTGAAAGACCCAGCCACGTTTCATCTTCAATGCCCTTGCTGATGGAAGGAGGTTTTCACTGAAAATCTCACGATACATGGCCCCATTCATTCTTTCCTTTACACGGATCAGTCGTCATGGTCCCTTTGCAGAAAAACAGCCCCAAAGCATGATGTTTCCACCCCCATGCTTCACAGTAAGTATGGTGTTCTTTGGATGCAACTCAGCATTCTTTGTCCTCCAAACACGACGAGTTGAGTTTTTACCAAAAAGTTATATTTTGGTTTCATCTGACCATATGACATTCTCCCAATCTTCTTCTGATCATCCAAATGCTCTCTAGCAAACTTCAGACGGGCCTGGACATGTACTGGCTTAAGCAGGGGGACACGTCTGGCACTGCAGGATTTGAGTCCCTGGCGGCATAGTGTGTTACTGATGGTAGGCTTTGTTACTTTGGTCCCAGCTCTATGCAGGTCATTCACTAGGTCCCTCCGTGTGGTTCTGGGATTTTTGCACCGTTCTTGTGATCATTTTGATCCCACGGGGTGAGATCTTGCATGGAGCCTCAGATCGAGGGAGATTATCAGTGGTCTTGTACGTCTTCCATTTCCTAATAATTGCTCCCACAGTTGATTTCTTCAAACCAAGCTGCTTACCTATTGCAGATTCAGTCTTCCCAGCCTGGTGGAGGTCTATAATTTTGTTTCTGGTGTCCTTTGACAGCTCTTTGGTCTTGGCCATAGTGGAGTTTGGAGTGTGACTGTTTGAGGTTGTGGACAGGTGTCTTTTATACTGATAACAAGTTCAAACAGGTGTCATTAATACAGGTAACGAGTGGAGGACAAAGGAGCCTCTTAAAGAAGAAGTTACAGGTCTGTGAGAGCCAGAAATCTTGCTTGTTTGTAGGTGACCAAATACTTACTTTCCACCATAATTTGCAAAAACATTCCTTAAAAATCCTACAATGTGATTTTCTGGATTTTTTTCTCATTTTGTCTGTCATAGTTGAAGTGTACCTATGATGAAAATTACAGGCCTCTCTCATCTTTTTAAGTGGGAGAACTTGCACAATTGGTGGCTGACTAAATACTTTTTTGCCCCACTGTATATGGGGGATTAGAAATTATGCAGACAATTACATCGATTGAAGCCACAATCTATCTATATTATTAAAGCTGATCTACCCCCTAAAAAATAACATATCTCTGACAAAATGCTGACTATTAAGTGGATTGGACAAGAGTTTGTTGGAGATAATTAAAGTTTTTCAGGGATAAGTACAATTAATATTAGCAGCACAGATGCAGTTCTGTTCAGGAAGTGGGAAGGACGCGACACACACAGCTCAGCCAACAGCCTGGCAGACAGGCTCCGCCCCAGCTCCGCCTACACCAGCTGGTTGACAGACAGGCTCCGCCCCAGCTCCGCCTACACCAGCTGGTTGACAGACAGGCTCCACCCCAGCTCCGCCTACATCAGCTGGTTGGTAGACAGGCTCCGCCCCAGCTCAGCCAACACCAGCTGGTTGGCAGACAGGCTCCGCCCCAGCTCTGCCTACACCAGCTGTTTGACAGACAGGCTCCGCCCCAGCTCCGCCTCCAATTATACATCTCATGCCAGTCGAATCTCTTGCTTCACCGTAGCTAACCAGCTACCCTGGTTAACCGTTTACCTCTTTTTTGGTAAGTCTTAATCAAAAGTAAACACCTCACACACATGGTTACGGGCTTAAAAAAAAAAGACGTTGAAATGTATTAAATTTTGAGTTTGCATCACAATATTACACATTATATACATTCCAGAAGACTGAAATATAACAACACATTTGACATAGAAACCCCATATTTTCGGTGGTTTTAAAAATACATGTTTATTAATTATGAAAAATATAAATAACATTCCACCCATAATGCCACTAGAGGGCGATGTGGTCGTTTGACTGCAGGAAAGGGCTACGAAACACAAGCTGAAAACACAAGCTGCTTACCAAATTAAAAACAATTGCAGCATTAAGTTCAATAGTAAATCAACAGTCTACAACAGCTACAGAATGTATTTCTCTGCCTGGAGTATAGAAAGGTTTTTTGAATTTGTAGTCTCGTTCAACCCTCGTACTTTCCCCAATTGCATTTCAGAGCCAGGTTCTGTAGCCAAAGTACTAGCCAAGTCTCCCTCTTTCCCTAGAGGAAAAAATTAATAAAAAAATGACTTGATTTGTCCGTTGAAAAGATATGACCCATAATACCGGCGCATAGTTTGTTTCTTTCTATCGTGCGTTGGCGGGCCACATTTAACAATCATAAAGCATATCGCCGGCAGTTATAAAACTAGGCAACTCGCGGACGGGACCGTTAAACATTTGTTTAGGCTACACCTTGTTCAGTGGTACCTCCAATAGCTAGCTATAGCTAACAACCTGGGGGCGAGTACAGCAGGACACAACGTTTCAGAACGTTCAGGTAGAAATATGCTATGTAGAACAAACACGCCTCTGTGACATGTTGAATAAGGAACGATGTCGGCTCTGTTCGTTACGTTTCTATCTGCAACGGTCGAGAACGTTTTGCTTGTTTTGTGAACTGCTGTGAACTGCTGACTGCTCATATCTTGCAGCTGATTATTGACACGTCAACCAGGATAATGGGGCGGGGCCATTTTTTGACAGTTGTGGTTTTGGTCATCAGTGTCGGCGGCGGTCTCGTCGTCAAAACTAAGACCGTCGCAGAAACAAAGACGGTTCTGCCGAGTTATTGTAGGAAGGAAAGAGAGGAATGGAGAGGGTCTGTGTCTGCACATGTACTCTCACTACTGGTGTCCCCCAGGGCTCGGTTCTAGGCCCTCTCCTCATCTCTCTTTACACCAAAACCTGGGGCGAGTTCAGCAGGACACAACGTTTTAGAACGTCATATCCTCACATGGTCTCTCCTATCATTGCTATGTGGATGACAATTAACTACTTTTCTCCTTCTGACACCCAGGCGGCGACACGCATCTCTGAGTGCCTGGCAGATATCTCAGTTTGGATGTCGGCCCACCACCTCAAGCTCAACCTCGACAAGACGGAGCTGCTCTTCCTCCTAGAGAAGGCCTGCCCGCTCCAAGACCTCTCCGTCACTGTTGACAACTCCACGCTGTCCCAGAATGCAAAGAACCTTGTAGTGCCCCTGGACAACATGCCATCAAACCCCTTGCAACTTATCAGCTCTCAGGGCTGGGCGTCTCTAGCAACTTATCCAGAACACTGCAGCCCGCTCGGTCATTATCTCCCGCTCGTTCATTACCTCCCGCTCGCTCATTATCTCCCGCTCGGTCATTACCTCCCGCTCGGTCATTACCTCCCGCTCGGTCATTACCTCCCGCTCGGTCATTACCTCCCGCTCGGTCATTACCTCCCGCTCTATTTCTGGACATCAGTGTGGCTGAAGCGACTGTGGAACGTTGATAACAATGTCAATGACGCGACCAAGAGATGGAGGTGCAACCCATACGACTTTGGCAATACTTTGTGTCATCATCTGGTGATTCTCTCTCTCTCTGTCTCTCTGTCTCTGTCTCTCTCTCTCTCTCTGTCTCTGTCTCTCTCTCTCTCTCTGTCTCTATCTGTCTCTGTCTCTCTGTCTCTCTCTCTCTCTCTCTCTCTGTCTCTCTGTGTCTCTCTCTCTCTTTCTCTCTCTCTGTCTCGGTCTCTCTCTCTGTCTCTCTCTGTCTCTCTCTCTCTGTCTCTCTCTGTCTCTCTCTCTCTCTGTCTCTCTCTCTCTCATTAGGAATTTACATGGCCAGATAATGGTTAAATATTCGTATATATATGTTTGTCATATTTCTGCTGTTGGGAAGAGAATAGGATGTTAAGCAGAACAAAATAACGTTAGGACAAGTTCTGTATGTTTGTGCACATGGAAGTCAGTGATTAATGTTTACTGTAGGTTAACGAGGCAATACAAATGTGATGTGACTAGAATGGCTCACTGTTTTCATCATTTTGACAATAACTAGACTAAATCATTATATAAAATGAAGAGAATATGTGACTTAAGACTTAATAATATTTTTTTTGACAAAATGACTAAGAATAGACTATATCTAAAAAAAACACACAAAAAAAAACCTGGTGAGACCAGATGTGACATCCGTCCCATTCATTAAGATAAAGACCCCCCACCCCCCCACCCCAGGGTAGGATGGGTAATGAACTATATTATGTCAAACAGACCAAACAAAGGGAGGAAAAGACATTTCCCTAATATTTGTTGCTACAATGACAACTGAAGAGGTACAAGGTACACTATTCCGCCCCGGGCAAACATGCAGCACTGAAACATCCAGGTGTGGCTAACATAACTGTGTGACGTCATTAGCATTTAGAATAAACTTCTATCGTTTTTTTTTATTTAAAAAAAGAAACATAACAGACTGCTCTAGTAACATGGTGAGGATCTGTAGCCTTAGGCAACTACAGTGTGTATTATGTCTAGAGGAATGTAGGTTCACAATCTCATGGTACAAGGCAGGCTATATATCCACTGAAGACACGTGTATTTTCATTAGCCATGTTGATCATTTAGACATACAAAACAAGGTTGACGATGAAATGAAGCATGTACCAGTACCCAGAATGAGTAGTGAAGGAGATGGGTGATCAAGCTTCCTGGTTGCTCAGTGTCACCTGAGCAGCTCTGTATGGTATCAAACGTTGCTATTACCAAATCAGAGATATTTTATGTGCTGGAGAAGATACCCCCAAAAACACTCTTCTAAATGAAGAGGGGTGGTTATGTGTTTAATCAAAATGTCTCCAATAATAAGTGACAGTAACATGAAGGATAAATAACACCAAACAACATACCTTTATATTGCTAAACACAGATGTTGGTTTCTTCATATCTTTGACACAAATCTCCTTCTGCTGTGAAGAGTAAAAGGGTATCCAGAGAGAGAGACAGAGAGACAGAGAGAGAGAGAGAGAGTTCAGTCCAGTCCAGGGCAGAAGAACTCAGCAGCAGTGACTTTCTCTATGTCGAAGAGGTAATAGCTGTCCCACAGTGTTCTACTCTGGTGAGTGTGTCAATGAGCTTTTATGGCTCACAGTGATGTAACGGGGGGGGCAACTCAGCCCACAACTCCACGCGCGCATTGTTTTGAACGTAATGATGAAAAGACCATATTTGGCACACATGACCTGTTTTTACAGGCGGCAGCGTGGGGATTGTTTTTATTCAACAATAAGAAATGTCTGATGTAATTGTTTGGAGAAATATTTAATACATAATTATAAACAAACAGAGTCAATGTTTTAATATGTATAGTTCAGTTTAAACTTTTTTTTAAAATTGACAATCCAACAAAAGTTCCTGCTTTTTGTTTTTCTACATTTACAGTTCAGCATTTAAAAAAAAAAGTTTGACAGTAGGTTATTTTATAGCCGTTGACACTCATCTTGCCTGTTGCGGATCTGACACACAGGCTAGGGGGGAAAAGTCTGAGTCTACCGCTGACAGACAAGTATCACCGATCTGCTACATTTTTTACCTCCTGTCATCAATGTGAATGACGAATTAGGGAAGTTACTCTTCTGATACTTAGCCGTGAATGTGAGACAGACGCAGGAACACACACCCTCCTCTCCTCACACCCTCCCTCACACCCTCGCTCCCTCCCTCACACCCTCCCTCCCTCCTTGACACACATCCAACAGGAGGTAATAGGTGTTCTGCTGATAAATCACACAAGTCTTTCAAAAAGGTGTCATTATTCCATCAAAGCCGGTTCAAGACTTAGCAGCTGAACACACAGTGGGAACCATGAAAGATCAACCCAGGAAAGGAAGGGCAAGCATAAATAGACTACAATAAATCAACACCACAACACATTTTGTCAACGTACGCTGGGAGGTTGACAAGCATTCACATGACCTCGGCTGACCCATTGTTAGTGATGATGCTAATGGTATTACTACAGAAATCAGCCCTGGCATTACTAAATGCACCGGCCCATTTTCTTCCTCGAGGATGCCATTATTACCCAGATAATGATCCCAGGGTAGATAGGCCCAGTTGGCTAAAAATGGATCAGCTCCTCGTTTTTTTTTGGTGGTGGCGGTGGGTTGGGTCATCCCATCTAGTACACCTGGACATTTTTGAAAAGTTACTGGAATTTTTAAGCCCGAATTCTAACCAATCAAACAGCTGTTTGGGTATTGTGGCATCAACCATTCATAAACAACTGCAGAAGCAGGAGGAAATTCAACCAATGTATTTTTTACTACAGTGGTGGGGATGTTCTAGGAATGGGTTTCAAAACTGCAAATAAAAGTTAAGACCATCAATGCAAAAGGCTTAGAGAGCATCTGGAAAACTGAAGAGGACATTGTTCTGCAAGTAAAGTCCTACAACATTTTCACATTGAGCCCCTCTGAACAACCAAACCCCTTTTTTTTATTAGTGTACATCCCAAATGGCACCCTATTCCCCATGTAGTGCACTACATTTAACCAGGGCCCCATAGGGGACAGGATGCCATTTGGGACCAACACTAAAAACATTAGATCAGTGTCTTGTTTAGCATCTCAGGCTTTGTCAACCTGGTTTCCTCCACAAATTAGATTTCAGATAAGTTTCCATTACGCCATGTTGAAACAGTGTAGCACATGTCTTGGTTAGTGACTTGATCCTCAGGCGGGTGAATCAAAACATGGGTCTTTGTTCCCCTGCTGTATAACACACAATGTCAACATTGATCCATACGGGGGAGGCATCCCAAATAGCACTCTGTTTCTTGTATAGTGCACTACTGTTGACCAGGGCCCCAGAGGTAAAAAATGGGGCACCATTTCAGACCCACACAGAGTAGTAAAATCATAACTCCACAAAAGGATCTATGGTTTAAACTAATGCTGGGCAGAACATGCTCATCTTGTAGTGACATTCTTGGATAATGAGTGTTCTATAGGTAACACATAGCCTGCAGGTATAATGAAGTAATAAGGTCCGGGGGGGGGGGGGGGGCGATATACCACGGCTAAGGGTTGTTCTTAGACACGACGCAAGGCAGAGTATAGTGGCCGTATTCCACAAATCCTGGAGGTGCCTCAATGCTATTATAAACTAGTTAGTAATTAGAGCATTAAAAATAAATGGTTTAGTCATACCTGTGGTATACGGTGTGATATACCAAGGCTGACAGCCAATCAGCATTCAGGGCTCGAACCCAAGCCAGTTTATAATGCTTAAAAACTGGTTAGAAGTATGTATGAGCCTTTATAAACCCTAAATGTTATGTCTCTGTGCCCCCAGTAATACCTCCACAGCCCAAGTTGTGGTTATCAATTACTGTGACTATAATTCAGATTGGTTCTTGGCAGTACAACTGTGAAAGCACTGCTATGCTACTGTACAATATAGCTTTGATGTTCAGGAAACTCCTAAGCACAGTGAGGATCCTGCCAATCAGGCTCTGCACATGTCTTCCTCCTGCACTTCAAACAAACAGGCAAACATGAGGACTTTGTCCCAAATGGGACCAGAAATCAGCCTTGGCATTTCTAAATGCACCGGCCCACTTTCTTCCTCGAGGACGCCATTATTATGGACTTTGTCCCAAATGGCGTCCTATCACATTAACTGTAAAAGTCGGGAGTTTACCTACACTTTAGCCAAATACATTTTAACTCAGTTTTTCACAATTCTTGACTTTTAATCCTAGTAAAAATTCCCTGTTTTAGGTCAGTTAGGATCACCACTTTATTTTAAGAATGTGAAATGTTAGGATAATAGTAGAGAGAATTAGCTTTTTTTCAGCTTTTATTTCTTTCATCACATTCCCAGTGGGTCAGAAGTTTACATAAACAATGCTACCAACTACTAATTGAGTTGTTTGACTTGGGTCAAATGTTTCAGGTAGCCTTCCATAAGCTTCCCACAATAAGTTGGGTGAATTTTGGCCCATTCCTCCTGACAGAGCTGGTGTAACTGAGTCAGGTTTGTAGGCCTCCTTGCTCGCACACATTTTCTATTGGATTGAGGTCAGGGCTTTGTGATGGCCACTCCAATACCTTGACTTTTTAAGACATTTTGCCACAACTTTGGAAGTATGCTTGGGGTCATTGTCCATTTAGAAGACCCATTTGCAACCAAGCTTTAACTTCCTGACTGATGTCTTGAGATGTTGCTTCAATATATCCACATAATTTTCCTTCCTCATGATGCCATCTATTTTGTGAAGTGCACCAGTCCCTCCTGCAGCAAAGCACCCCCACAACATGATGCTGCCACCCCCGGGCTGTTCTTCGGCTTGCAAGCCTCCCCCTTTTTCCTCCAAACATAACAATGGTCATTATGACCAAACAGTTATATCAGACCAGAGGACATTTTTTTCCAGAAAGTACAATCTTTGTCCTCATGTGCAGTTAGAAACCGTAGTCTGGTGTGGATATAGATACTTTTGTACCTGTTTTCTCTAGCATCTTCACAAGGTCCTTTGTTGTTGTTCTGGGATTGATTTGCACTTTTCGCACCAAAGTTCGTTCATCTCTAGGAGACAGAACACATCTCCTTCCTGAGCGGTATGACGGCAGCGTGGTTCCATGGTGTTTATACTTGCGTACGATTGTTTGTACAGATGAACGTGTAGTGTATGTAAACTTCTGACCCACTGGAATTGTGATACAGTGAATTATAAGTGAAATAATTTGTCTGTAAACAATTACTGGGAAAAATGACTTGTGTCAGACACAAAGTAGATGTCCTAACCCACTTGCTAAAACTACAGTTTAACAAGAAATTTGTGAAGTGTTATAAGTTATAATGACTCCAACCTAAGTGTATGTAAACTATCGGCTTCAACTGGATATAGTGCAACTATTGTTGACCAGAGCCTTATGGGTCCAAAGTAGTGTAAAGGGAATATGGGGCATTAGTCTTTTAAACAGAACAGGTGAAATATATATATATATATATATATATATATATATATATATATATATATATATATATATATATATATATATACACACACACACATATATATACACACATATAAAAACAGACCACACAAATCAGAACAAATTAGTTTAATTTTGTTGTTGTGTATGAATTCAGTTTACAGATGGGAACACAAATTCAACATGCAGTGATCCCTGTAGACATCCTACAGGTCTACGACGAGGCCATGTTGGTAGCTCTGGTCCACGTGCTGCTTGGTGAAGGCTCAGCGTGAGCAAGCAGCACGTAGCGCCTCGGGACCAGAGCTAGCCATGTCGTCGTCAGATTGGCACGTAATTCTGTTTTCACAGTGGATAAGTGTTCTAGTATAAATTCATACTTTGTCATTGTCAAAACAACGTGTGTGGTTGGTAGCTGGGTTTTGTTCTGACACAGAACAGTCAAAAGTTAAAAAAAAACACAAGAATATTATTCATGACGACAACCCTGTTAGATAAATATCTGGGGGAAATGACTGATAGTGAACTTGATCGTTGCGATTTTCAAAAAGGGGTACAACGGGTAGCTTCCCCAATGATTGGAAACAACTCAGAAACCAATCATTTCCCATCTGGGTATGTAGTGTACTGTAACAGGCCTATATCATCCAGTCTGGTGCACACTACTGGGTAAATGGATGCTGAGGAGATCATGGGATGTGGGCGACAACAACAACGTCCCCGGCTATGCTAACGCTCCATTGGCTCCTAAGGAAAAAGGAAAACTAACGTGTGACACAATGTTCAATAGGTCCTTCAGTAGAGATCTGTTGAACTAGAGACATTCCACATGTCATTGTCCAATATAACGTCCAGCAGAGCTGCTTAGGCCTTTGCCCCCCCCCCCCCCAAGAGGCCTCTTGTACAAACCTTTAGTTTATCGTACCATGACAGAGTGAACCAGCATGTCTTTAAGTACACAGAAGAAGCCCCATCTGCGGCCCAAATTCCCTACGTAGTGTACTAGGTGAAGATGTGAATTCCCCACTACTATACATGAAGCCACTGGTCTACTGTGGACTCATCCGCTCACTGGTCTACTGTGGACTCATCCGCTCACTGGTCTACTGTGGACTCATCCGCTCACTGGTCTACTGTGGACTCATCCGCTCACTGAAAACCACAGATCTACAACAATAAATGTACATCTCTTTTCTTAGATAAAAAACAGGAAAAAATGTCTTTACAAACAAGTCCTCAACGTGTAATTGTTAGGAAAATGGTGGCATCAGCTTGTTGGCACATATACGCTTCTTAGGTTCTTCCAAAAGAGGTCACGTCCTTGTGGGTCCACGTTTCATAGTGAGGGTATAGGTCTGTTCAGGAAGCTTGTGAGGTATGCTGGGAAATATGACGACCTCAGAGTATCCATTTGAAGCAAAAATTATAGAAACCTCACTCTGAAAATAAATTCTCATAATAATGAAAGTCTTCTTTCGTTTCTACAAGGCATAAAGGTTTGTAAATGTATTCCTCGTTGTGATTAGTGCTGTCCAGTAACTCCTGGGCCTGCTGGTCCGTCGGGCCTGGTCCGTACAGAAGCCTGGGGCTAGATCTTACACGTATGCCCCCAACGCTGCATGAAACTCAGTCAGACACTGGACCAGCTGCTGGAACTTAGGCCTCTCCTCTGGATCCAGGGCCCAGCAACAGGCCATCACTGCAAACCTACAGACAGACAGAGAATTAGCTGGGTCAGCGAGTGAACCTTCACAAGCCATTTAGGCTCTCATATTGCAACGTGTACCTTGACTCAAACCCCATAAGGACGGCCAAATATGCTCTAAATAGCACAGCATGTACAGAAAAAAAAGTCCCATTCCCATGTCCCGAGGCTATTCAGCACTTGGGTCATCAGAGAAACCAACATCACTATAGCACACTATCAGTCCTGCATCCCTCCATGTCGCCTTCAGTCTTCCCCTTCCTACGCCTTCTATTTGGTGGACACTTTCCAATTCAACAGTCTTTCTGAAGGAAACGTGTGCAGCAGCTCCCCCCAACAACAATCTGATTAGCTTTTCCTCGACTTCCTGTCGGCGGCCGCTCATCCAACTGTAAATCATGGAGTGTTGAAGTGATGAACGTCCCAAATGGCACCCTATTCCCTATATAGTGCACTACTTTAGACCAGGACCCTATGGCACCCTATTCCCTACATAGTGCACTACTTTAGACCATGACCCTATGGCACCCTATTCCCTATATAGTGCACTACTTTAGACCAGGACCCTATGGCACCCTATTCCCTATATAGTGCACTACTTTAGACCAGGACCCTATGGCACCCTATTCCCTATATAGTGCACTACTTCAGACCAGGACTCTATGGCACCCTATTCCCTATATAGTGCACTACTTTAGACCAGGACCCTATGGCACCCTATTCCCTATATAGTGCACTACTTCAGACCAGGACTCTATGGCACCCCTTTTGAACAGAGCCCATCTAGTCTTGTAGTGGACATAGGTTCTTTCCTCAATTCCTTGCATTCTCATCTACGTCTAAAAATGAAATGCATTGGTGGAAAAGGTCAGAGGGAAGGGACCTTGGTCAAAAGTGCACTATATAGGGAGTAGGGTGCCATTTGGGATTCTGAAACAGAAGCCCGTTATGTCTCTTTGTGATTCCTGGCCAGCTCATTCACAGCAGTAGAAAGTCACGCTCCAGCTCCCTGACAGGCTCAGGATGTGGATAAGACTCAGTCTGTAATGAATGACGGTGAGAGACAGCCGCCTAGCCGCCACCGCCTAGCATTTTAATATTTGTAGCTACTTTAAGTAAATACCTTGTAGTAAACTAAATCCAATCGAGAATCTGTGGAATCTGTGGAAAGAACTGAAAACTGCTGTTCACAAATGCTCTCCATCCAACCTCACTGAGCTCGAGCTGTTTTGCAAGGAGGAATGGGAAAAAATGTCAGTCTCTCGATGTGCAAAACTGATAGAGACATACCCCAAGCGACTTACAGCTGTAATCGCAGCAAAAGGTGGCGCTACAAAGTATTAACTTAAGGGGGCTGAATAATTTTGCACGCCCAATTTTTCAGTTTTTGATTTGTTAAAAAAGTTTGAAATATCCAATAAATGTCGTTCCACTTCATGATTGTGTCCCACTTGTTGTTGATTCTTCACAAAAAAATACAGTTTTATACCTTTATGTTTGAAGCCTGAAATGTGGCAAAAGGTCGCAAAGTTCAAGGGGGCCGAATACTTTCGCAAGGCACTGTATATATATACCTACCTACCTACCTACCTACCTACAGTGGGGCAAAAAAGTGTTTAATCAGCCACCAATTGTGCAAGTTCTCCCAACTATGACAGACAAAATGAGGGGAAAAAAATCCAGAAAATCACATTGTAGGATTTTTAATGAATTTATTTGCAAATGATGGTGGAAAATAAGTATTTGGTCACCTACAAACAAGCAAGATTTCTGGCTCTCACAGACCTGTAACTTCTTTAAGAGGCTCCTCTGTCCTCCACTCGTTACCTGTATTAATGGCACCTGTTTGAACTTGTTATCAGTATAAAAGACACCTGTCCACAACCTCAAACAGTCACACTCCAAACTCCACTATGGCCAAGACCAAAGAACTGTCAATGGACACCAGAAACAAAATTGTAGACCTGCACCAGGCTGGGAAGACTGAATCTGCAATAGGTAAGCAGCTTGGTTTGAAGAAATCAACTGTGGGAGCAATTATTATGAAATGGAAGACATACAAGACCACTGATAATCTCCCTCGATCTGGGGCTCCACGCAAGATCTCACCCCGTGGGGTCAAAATGATCACAAGAACGGTGAGCAAAAATCCCAGAACCACATGGGGGGACCTAGTGAATGACCTGCAGAGAGCTGGGACCAAAGTAACAAAGCCTACCATCAGTAACACACTACGCCGCCAGGGACTCAAATCCTGTAGTGCCAGACGTGTCCCCCTGCTTAAGCCAGTACATGTCCAGGCCCGTCTGAAGTTTGCTAGAGAGCATTTGGATGATCCAGAAGAAGATTGGGAGAATGTCATATGGTCAGATGAAACCAAAATATAACTTTTTGGTAAAAACTCAACTCGTCGTGTTTGGAGGACAAAATATGCTGAGTTGCATCCAAAGAACACCATACCTACTGTGAAGCATGGGGGTGGAATCATCATGCTTTGGGGCTGTTTTTCTGCAAAGGGACCATGACGACTGATCCGTGTAAAGGAAAGAATGAATGGGGCCATGTATCGTGAGATTTTGAGTGAAAACCTCCTTCCATCAGCAAGGGCATTGAAGATGAAACATGGCTGGGTCTTTCAGCATGACAATGATCCCAAACACACCGCCCGGGCAACAAAGGAGTGGCTTCGTAAGAAGCATTTCAAGGTCCTGGAGTGGCCTAGCCAGTCTCCAGATCTCAACCCCATAGAAAAGATTTGGAGGGAGTTGAAAGTCCGTGTTGCCCAGCAACAGCCCCAAAACATCACTGCTCTAGAGGAGATCTGCATGGAGGAATGGGCCAAAATACCAGCAACAGTGTGTGAAAACCTTGTGAAGACTTACAGAAAACATTTGACCTCTGTCATTGCCAACAAAGGGTATTTAACAAAATATTGAGATAAATAAGTATTTGGTCAATAACAAAAGTTTTCCACCATAATTTGCAAATAAATTAATTAAAAATCCTACAATGTGATTTTCTGGATTTTTTTTCTTCTCATTTTGTCTGTCATAGTTGAAGTGAACCTATGATGAAAATTACAGGCCTCATCTTTTTAAGTGGGAGAACTTGCACAATTGGTGGCTGATTAAACACTTTTTTGCCCCACTGTAGGTAGGTAGGCATATATATGTATATATACACAGGTATGCACGTCAGCTTTGACATCGGTTTTGCGCATTGCAGTTTTAACTAGACATTGGGCCGATGCTGCCGGTCGTCCGATTCCAATATATGCTCACCGATATATCGTGCATATTTTGAATAGAAATGGAATGGTTCATTGGATCAGCCTAAAACTTTGCACATACACTGCTGACATCTAATGGCCATTGTGGCCTTTCTCTTGCATTTCAAAGATGGTACAAAAAAAAATCATGTTTTTTTCCATTATATATTTTCTTCTACCAGATCTAATGTGTTATATTCTCCTACATTCATTTCACATTTCCACGAACTTCAAAGTGTTTCCTTTCAAATGGTATCAGAAATATGCATATCCTTGCTTCAGGTCCTGAGCTACAGGCAGTTAGATTTGGGTATGCCATTTTTGGCAAAATTTTTTAAGAAAGTGGTGGATCCTTAGGTTTTAGCTGCACTAGAATTCTTAAAAAGGCTGCTAAAATTTAAAATATTGTTTATCGGTGTTATTGGCGAGGAAAATATTGGATATCAGTATCGGTGTTTTTGGCGAGGAAAACATTGGATATCAGTATCGGTGTTTTTGGCGAGAAAAACATTGGGTATCGGCCAAAAATGTCATATCAATGCATCCCTAGTGCAAATGAAGCACAAACTTTGTTCGATGCAAAAATTACAATAAGAAGCATTTTAGATCTGCGTTTACAAAAGACAATTTTTTTTATTTTTTAAATCCTGTGTGAAAAATACAGAATTCTGCGTTAATGCTAAGCTTAAGTTGCTAGTTATCAAAGTAAGTGGCTGAATTAATAAGTTGACGGGTTAGCTTTCTGCCGTGTTTGAGACGTCAAAGCCCTTTGGATGAGTTCTCTCTGTAGGCTCTTGATTTCCTTCCGTTTTTTTTCTCCTCTCAGTTCTCGGCAACCCGCTCCTCCTCCCTCTTCTCCGAGCAGAGCAGGTTGGCCCGTTGCCCTAGCGACTCCAGACACTGCGTGTACACATGCTGCTCCAGAGGCAGACCGGTTCTTCCTTCAGACATGCATGCCTCCCAACTTTGTTCATTCGCTTGTAAATGTTCAAACTCACCAAACATTATATAGGTAGGAGCTACCAAATGTATGTATAACTTTAGGAGCTGGATTGCATATCTTTGAGCACATTAGCATATTTAGCTTGCAGCCTCCATGGAAACTCTCTATTACTTGTGGTAATTCTGTAAACATTGTGGTAAGACGCACAATGGGCTTTTTAGTGTTTCTTTGGCACGCCCTTGTGAACTAAGCCGGTAATACCGTAAATCCCGGGATGAGAGAAGGACGGTATGGACGATATAAACATCTGGCTACCGCCGAACCCTAGTGTGTGAGGCGTCCGGCTAAAGTTGAACTCACCCATTTAGCCGTCTCCCCCTCTGGAGGGTCCAATAGTCAACCCCCCCCCCCCCCCCCCCCCCGGAGGGTCCTATAGTGAACTTTCCATGCTGGACAGTACGTGTGCTTATGTTGATAACGGAGAAGAGAACATGCCATGAGAAGCCATGTCTAAATGATGTTCAATGTTCTGAAGGGAAGCCCTACAGTTAACGGAAAAGCTGGAGATTCAAACTGCCAATTCTCATGAGATACCGTTTACAGAAAATACTTAAAACCAATAAAACTATAGAATTGTCAATTAAAATAACTGATGATCAAACTCAATTAAGACATAAAACAGTCTAAAAGCCCTGTATGCATGTGTTCCAGTCCATTTGGACAGTTTGATTGGCTGTGCTATTGTACTTACAGTTCATCAGGACAGTTGATTGGCTGTGCTATTGTACTTACAGTTCATCAGGACAGTTTGATTGGCTGTGCTATTGTACTTACAGTTCATCAGGACAGTTTGATTGGCTGTGCTATTGTACTTACAGTTCATCAGGACAGTTGATTGGCTGTGCTATTCTATATCCGTCCTTCAGATAGGCTGCCATCTCGAAAGGGTCGATGTCCACGTAGGGCGTCTGTCCCAAGGTCATCAACTCCCACAGGGTCACACCAAACGCCCACTGAGGAACAGGGACAAGGTTAAAGGTCAAGAGTTAGATGTCCGGGTTAGACACCAAGGTCATCAACTCCCACAGGGTCACACCAAACGCCCACTGAGGAACAGGGACAAGGTTAAAGGTCAAGGGTTAGAGGTCCGGGTTAGACAACAAGGTCATCAACTCCCACAGGGTCACACCAAACGCCCACTGAGGAACAGGGACAAGGTTAAAGGTCAAGGGTTAGAGGTCCGGGTTAGACAACAAGGTCATCAACTCCCACAGGGTCACACCAAACACCCACTGAGGAACAGGGACAAGGTTAAAGGTCAAGGGATAGAGGTCCGGGTTAGACAACAAGGTCATCAACTCCCACAGGGTCACACCAAACACCCACTGAGGAACAGGGACAAGGTTAAAGGTCAAGGGTTAGACAACAAGATCATCAACTCCCACAGGGTCACACCAAACACCCACTGAGGAACAGGGACAAGGTTAAAGGTCAAGGGTTAGAGGTCCGGGTTAGACAACAAGGTCATCAACTCCCACAGGGTCACACCAAACACCCACTGAGGAACAGGGACAAGGTTAAAGGTCAAGGGTTAGACAACAAGATCATCAACTCCCACAGGGTCACACCAAACGCCCACTGAGGAATCGGGACAAGGTTAAAGGTCAAGGGTTAGAGGTCAGATCACAAGGCAGAACGGCCCAAAGGAATGAGAGTCTTCTCTCGTTCTATAAATTGTATTTATTTCAGACGGACAGCTTTTGATATGACCAACAAGACAGGTTGACAGACACACACTAAAATAATATCTAGGACGAATAAAGGAACGTTTGTGTTCAATCTCTTGACCTTGAGGTTGTCTCTGCGTAGCATTAGCTACATGCAGGCTAAAACAACACAACATGTGACAGATGGGGGTTTAATCAGGGAAACCTTTAGGAACAACGCTCTCTATTATGTTCAAGAAATGTGTTAAATTAAGGCCAAGGTCTGTCAGTGTGAGATCGGTGTCAGGGAAGGTTGTGTTCGGTTCAGCCAATGGCTGAACGAAGCATTCCACTGACACAATGCAAGGAAATTTAGCTGAAAATGTACACCCAACATAGTTCCTACAAGTTTTGATAAGGGCTTGAAAGCTGGACCACATGGTGCTTGAGAACAGCAATTTATCAAAACCATTTTAGGTAGTGTCTGCAACTCCCAAACAAACTGAATCCAACTTTAGCTTTTTAATCCATTTCCTATTTCCAAAGAACAGAACATGATAAGATTATTCATACAGACTAATAATATATATATATATTAAAAAAAAAACATGATTTAGGTTTTGGAACCAAGTCAACGATTCAATCATCAGTCATCACCAGAAGATTAGCCAGTGTTCTACAAAGACAATATAGCAACACAAAACAGAAGCTATTCAGACTTGATTCACAATGAGAGTTGAACACGAACCAGAAGCTATTCAGACTTGATTCACAATGAGAGTTGAACACGAACCAGAAGCTATTCAGACTTGATTCACAATGAGAGTTGAACACGAACCAGAAGGTATTCAGACTTGATTCACAATGAGAGTTGAACACGAACCAGAAGCTATTCAGACTTGATTCACAATGAGAGTTGAACACGAACCAGAAGGTATTCAGACTTGATTCACAATGAGAGTTGAACACGAACCAGAAGCTATTCAGACTTGATTCACAATGAGAGTTGAACACGAACCAGAAGCTATTCAGACTTGATTCACAATGAGAGTTGAACACGAACCAGAAGCTATTCAGACTTGATTCACAATGAGAGTTGAACACGAACCAGAAGCTATTCAGACTTGATTCACAATGGGAGTTGAACACGAACCAGAAGCTATTCAGACTTGATTCACAATGAGAGTTGAACACGAACCAGAAGGTTCACACATTGACATCAATGAAAGCTTTAGGAGAAAGTCTGAGTCTGAAAATCATTCTTGCCATTAGGATCCCTGGAGTCATCCAGCCCTGACTGGGTGACTATGGTTCATTAACAGTAAGTGTGGGGCTGACTGGCTGGGTGTGTGTGCGTGTGGCTGACTGGCTGGGTGTGTGTGCGTGTGGCAGGGGTGAGGGAGGCAGGGGTGAGGAGGGGGGAGGCAGGGGTGAGGAGGGGGGAGGCAGGGGTGAGGAGGGGGGGAGGCAGGGGGAGGAGGGAGGGAGGGAGGAGGGGTGAGGACTGGGTGAGGACTGGGTGAGGACTGGGAGGGAGGGGTGAGGACTGGGTGAGGACTGGGAGGCAGGGGTGAGGAGGAGGGAGGGAGGCAGGGGTGAGGAGGAGGGAGGGAGGCAGGGGTGAGGAGGAGGGAGGGAGGCAGGGGTGAGGAGGAGGGAGGGAGGCAGGGGTGAGGAGGAGGGAGGGAGGCAGGGGTGAGGAGGAGGGAGGGAGGCAGGGGTGAGGAGGAGGGAGGGAGGCAGGGGTGAGGAGGAGGGAGGGAGGCAGGGGTGAGGAGAAGGGAGGGAGGCAAGGGTGAGGAGGAGGTAGGGAGGCAGGGGTGAGGAGGGAGGGAGGCAGGGGTGAGGAGGGAGGGAGGCAGGGGTGAGGAGGGAGGGAGGCAGGGGTGAGGAGGCAGGGGGGGGTGAGGAGGGGTGAGGAGAGAGGGAAGGGTGAGGAGAGAGGGAGGGGTGAGGAGGGGTGAGGAGAGAGGGAGGGGTGAGGAGGGAGGGAGGGGTGAGGACTGGGAGCAGTAGAGCCTCATCAGGAAGGAAGAGGTCCGGTATGAGGGAAATCAGGCTGTCTGGTGGAGAGGAGAGGAGAGACCAGAATGAGAGGAGAGACCAGAATGAGAGGAGAGACCAGAATGAGAGGAGAGACCAGAATGAGAGGAGAGACCAGAATGAGAGGAGACGACAGAATGAGAGGAGAGGACAGAATGAGAGGAGAGGACAGAATGAGAGGAGAGGAGAGAACAGAATGAGAGGAGAGAACAGAATGAGAGGAGAGAACAGAATGAGAGGAGAGAACAGAATGAGAGGAGAGACCAGAATGAGAGGAGAGACCAGAATGAGAGGAGAGACCAGAATGAGAGGAGAGACCAGAATGAGAGGAGAGACCAGAATGAGAAGAGAGAACAGAATGAGAGGAGAGAACAGAATGAGAGGAGAGACCAGAATGAGAGGAGAGAACAGAATGAGAAGAGAGAACAGAATGAGAGGAGAGAACAGAATGAGAGGAGAGAACAGAATGAGAGGAGAGAACAGAATGAGAGGAGAGAACAGAATGAGAGGAGAGACCAGAATGAGAAGAGAGAACAGAATGAGAGGAGAGAACAGAATGAGAAGAGAGAACAGAATGAGAGGAGAGACCAGAATGAGAGGAGAGACCAGAATGAGAGGAGAGACCAGAATGAGAGGAGAGACCAGAATGAGAGGAGAGACCAGAATGCGAGGAGAGACCAGAATGAGAGGAGAGACCAGAATGAGAGGAGAGACCAGAATGAGAGGAGAGACCAGAATGAGAGGAGAGACCAGAATGAGAGGAGAGAACAGAATGAGAGGAGAGAACAGAATGAGAGGAGAGAACAGAATGAGAGGAGAGAACAGAATGAGAGGAGAGGAGAGAACAGAATGAGAGGAGAGGAGAGAACAGAATGAGAGGAGAGAACAGAATGAGAGGAGAGGAGAGAACAGAATGAGAGGAGAGAACAGAATGAGAGGAGAGAACAGAATGAGAGGAGAGGAGAGAACAGAATGAGAGGAGAGAACAGAATGAGAGGAGAGGAGAGAACAGAATGAGAGGAGAGGAGAGAACAGAATGAGAGGAGAGGAGAGAACAGAATGAGAGGAGAGAACAGAATGAGAGGAGAGGAGAGAACAGAATGAGAGGAGAGGAGAGAACAGAATGAGAATAGAGAACAGAATGAGAGGAGAGGAGAGAACAGAATGAGAGGAGAGGAGCGCCATGGAGGACTTCCTGCCTGTCTACAGCGTCTCCTCTCACCTCCTACCGCAGCTGAGCGTGTGTGTAACTGTGTGTCTGTAACGTGTGTGTAACGTGTAAGTGTGTGTGTGTAACGTGTCAGTGTGTGTGTGTGTGTAACGTGTCAGTGTGTGTGTGTGTGTGTGTAACGTGTCAGTGTGTGTGTGTGTAACGTGTCAGTGTGTGTGTGTGTAACGTGTCAGTGTGTGTGTGTGTAACGTGTCAGTGTGTGTGTGTGTGTAACGTGTCAGTGTGTGTGTGTGTGTGTAACGTGTCAGTGTGTGTGTGTGTGTGTAACGTGTCAGTGTGTGTGTGTGTAACGTGTAAGTGTATAACGTGTAAGTGTGTGCGTGTGTGTGTGTGTGTGTGTGTGTGTGTGTTCTCACCACATCACTAGCACTAGAGAAGTCATGGTTGAGCAGGCTCTCCAGGGCCATCCAGCGGACCGGCCTGTTCTCGTTGTCTCCCAGACAGTGGTAGTCCATAGGGAACAGGTCTCTGGACAGGGCGTTGTCACAGATCTTCACCTGCATGCTGTCGTCAATACTGTCAGAGGAAGAGAGGGAGAGGACAGGGTCACGGGGAGGAGAGGACAGGGTCACGGGGAGGAGAGGACAGGGTCACGGGGGGGAGAGGACAGGGTCACGGGGGGGAGAGGACAGGGTCACAGAGGAGGGGGGGTAGAGGACAGGGTCACAGAGGAGGGGGGGTAGAGGACAGGGTCACAGAGGAGGGGGGGTAGAGGACAGGGTCACAGAGAGGGGAAAAGTATTAAAAAGATACGCTACAGTCACAAGACACAGGCCTCCTAATTGTCCCTAGAATTTCTAAGCAAACGGCTGGAGGCAGGGCTTTCTCCTATAGAGCTCAATTTATATGGAATGGTCTGCCGACCCATGTCAGAGACACAAACTCGGTCTCAACCTTTAAGTCTTTACTGAAGACTCATCTCTTCAGTAGGTCCTATGATTGCGTGTAGTCTGGCCCAGGAGTGGGAAGGTGAACGGAAAGGCTCTGGAGCAACGAACCGCCCTTGCTGTCTCTGCCTGGCCAGTTCCCCTCTCTCCACTGGGATTCTCTGCCTCTAACCCTATTACAGAGGCTGAGTCACTGGCTTACTGGTGCTCTTTCATCCCTAGGAGGGGTGCGTCGCTTGAGTGGGTTGAGTCACTGACATTATCTTCCTGTCTGGGTTGGCGCCTCCCCTTGGGTTCGTGCCATGGTGGAAATCTTTGTTGGCACCCTTGTCTCAGGATGGTAAGTTGGTGGTTGAAGATATCCCTTCCTGTTTGGCCCTTTCCTGACCCCTCCTGTCTCAGCCTCCAGTATTTATGCTGCAGTAGTTCGTCTTATCCGGTGTCCTGTGTGAATTTAAATATGCTCTCTCTAATTCTCTTTCTCTTTCTTTCTCTCCGAGAACCTGATGACCTGATGAACATGATGACTCCTTGCTGTCCCCAGTCCACCTGGCCGTGCTGCTGCTCCAGTTTCAACTGTTCTGCCTTATTATTATTTGACCATGCTAGTCATTTATGAACATTTGAACATCTTGGCCATGTTCTGTTATAATCTCCACCTGGCACAGCCAGAAGAGGACTGGCCACCCCACATAGCCTGGTTCCTCTCTAGGTTTCTTCCTAGGTTTTGGCCTTTCTAGGGAGTTTTTCCTAGCCACCGTGCTTCTACACCTGCATTGCTTGCTGTTTGGGGTTTTAGTCTGGGTTTCTGTACAGCACTTTGAGATATCAGCTGATGTACGAAGGGCTTTATAAATACATTTGATTGATTGAATGATTGATTGATCAATCAGATTTTTTTTTAGCAGAAATTCCTTCTGGAACGTGAACTTTCATGTGCCTTAACAAACTTGTATACTATCTTTAAATACGAATAAAATTGTTAAAATGACGAGCCTTGTTGGGTTAAGCCACAGAAAAAGCCAGCAGTCGTCCCACTAGCCATGATTGGCTGAGATAATGAGTGGGCTGGACCTGCCGAGAGAAGAGTTTAGATTTGGTCTGCCATACAGAAGGCTTCTGTCTATGTTGGTAATCCTGTCGAATGCGGCTTTAAAAAAAAAGTATTGTGTTGAGGAGCTGCATAACTGTCCACTATCTGGAGGATCACGTTTTGAAAATCAGTGGAATTCGAGTCTGATACCTAAAGAGACGGAGAAAACACCTGTCTCCGGATTATTGCCCAAAAGTATTAGCAGTTGAGCTGAGCAGGGTGATAAGATACTCACACACAGTTCCTGGCGGCCAGGTCTTTGTGGATGACCTCTCTCCTGGCCAGGTAGCTCATCCCACATGCGATCTGGATCGCCATGTGGACCAAGTCCTGCTGAGAGACTGCCTAGAAAGACAGGAAGAGAAACTAAACATGAGAGTGAAGGGGGAGAAAGAGAGCGCAACAGAGTGAGAGAGAGAGGGGGGAAGAGAGCACAGAGTGAGAGAGAGGGGGGGGGGGAAGAGAGCACAACAGAGAGCGAGAGGGGGGGGAAGAGAGCACAACAGAGAGAGAGAGAGAGAGGGGGGGAAGAGAGCACAGAGAGAGAGAGAGAGGGGGGGGGGGAGAGAGCACAGAGAGAGAGAGCGAGAGAGAGAGAGAGAGAGAGAGGGGGGGGGAAGAGAGCACAGAGAGAGAGCGAGAGAGAGAGAGAGAGAGAGAGAGGGGGGGAAGAGAGCACAACAGAGAGAGAGAGTGGGGGGGGAGAGAGAGAGGGGGGAAGAGAGCACAACAACCAAGGAGGGCCTACAGCAGCACCTAGATCTTATGCACAGATTCTGTCAGACCTGGGCCCTGACAGTAAATCTCAGTAAGACCAAAATAATGGTGTTCCAAAAAAGGTCCAGTCACCAGGACCACAAATACAAATTCCATCTAGACACTGTTGCCCTAGAGCACACAAAAAACTATACATACCTTGGCCTAAACATCAGCGCCACAGGTAACTTCCACAAAGCTGTGAACGATCTGAGAGACAAGGCAAGAAGGGCATTCTATGCCATCAAAAGAAACATACATTTCAACATACCAATTAGGATTTGGCTAAAAATACTTGAATCAGTCATAGAGCCCATTGCCCTTTATGGTTGTGAGGTCTGGGGTCCGCTCACCAACCAAGACTTCACAAAATGGGACAAACACCAAATTGAGACTCTGCACGCAGAATTCTGCAAAAATATCCTCTGTGTACAACGTAGAACACCAAATAATGCATGCAGAGCAGAATTAGGCCGATACCCACTAATTATCAAAATCCAGAAAAGAGACGTTAAATTCTACAACCACCTAAAAGGAAGTGATTCACAAACCTTCCATAACAAAGCCATCACCTACAGAGAGATGAACCTGGAGAAGAGTCCCCTAAGCAAGCTGGGGCTCTGTTCACAAACACAAACACACCCTACAGAGCCCCAGGACAACAGCACAATTAGACCAAACCAAATCATGAGAAAACAAAAAGATAATTACTTGACACATTGGAAAGAATTAACAAAAAAACAGAGCAAACTAGAATGCTATTTGGCCCTAAACAGAGAGTACACAGTGGCAGAATACCTGACCACTGTGACTGACCCAAACTTAAGGAAAGCTTTGACTATGTACAGACTCAGTGAGCATAGCCTTGCTATTGAGAAAGGCCGCCGTAGGCAGACATGGCTCTCAAGAGAAGACAGGCTATGTGCTCACTGCCCACAAAATGAGGTGGAAACTGAGCTGCACTTCCTAACCTCCTGCCCAATGTATGACCATATTAGAGAGACATATTTCCCTCAGATTACACAGATCCACAAAGAATTCGAAAACAAATCCAAATTTGAAAAACTCTCATATCTACTGGGTGAAATTCCACAGTGTGCCATCACAGCAGCAAGATTTGTGACCTGTTGCCACGAGAAAAGGGCAACCAGTGAAGAACACACACCATTGTAAATACAACCCATATTTATGCTTATTTATTTTATCTTGTGTCCTTTAACCATTTGTACATTGTTAAAACACTGTATATATATATATATATAATATGACATTTGTAATGTCTTTACTGTTTTGAAACCTCTGTATGTGTAATGTTTACTGTTAATTTTTGTTGTTTTTCACTTTATATATTCACTTTGTATGTTGTCTACCTCACTTGCTTTGGCAATGTTAACACATGTTTCCCATGCCAATAAAGCCCTTGAATTGAATTGAATTGAATTGAGAGAGAGGGGGGGAGAGGGAGGGGAAGAGAGAGAGGGGGAGAGGGGGGAGAGGGGGGAGAGGAGAGAGAGGGGGAAGAGAGCACAACAGAGAGAGGGGGGGAAGAGAGCACAACAGAGAGAGGGGGGGAAGAGAGCACAACAGAGAGAGGGGGGGAAGAGAGCACAACAGAGAGAGGGGGGGAAGAGAGCACAACAGAGAGAGGGGGGGAAGAGAGGGGGGGAAGAGAGAGGGGGGAAGAAAGCACAACAGAGAGAGGGGGGGAAAGAGAGAGGGGGGAAGAAAGCACAACAGAGAGAGGGGGGGAAGAAAGCACAACAGAGAGAGGGGGGGAAGAAAGCACAACAGAGAGAGGGGGGGGGGGGGGGGGAGAAAGCACAACAGAGAGAGGGGGGGAAGAAAGCACAACAGAGAGAAGGAGGGGTGGGGGGGGTGGATATTCAGAGAAGTAGCCTGGTTGGTGATGTTTACCATTTCACCAATGAGATAAAACATGATAATGGCTTGCATCACTGTAGTAGGACATATCTGACAGGCACTTATCAGATTCCACAAGATAAAGACTGTATAACAACTAGGAAACTAGTATTGTAACTATTAAGTTTCACAGACAGGACAGAGGGCCAAATAGTCTGTGCAGGAGAAAAAATATTTGTTTGGTTTTTGAGGGCCCCAAGAGACAGGCCTGAAGGACCCCTGATTAATACAGACACAGAGGTTGCATCCCAAAAGGACCATAGGCTCTGATAATGACTACCTACTAGCTTTGTAGTGCACTTGGGACACACTGAAAGTAAGAGACAATCTAGTGAGACACGAGGAACCATAAGTTTGCTTCAGTACCATCCTGTTATCTGTCTAATTAGCCCAGATGGCTTGATTTCTGAGCTGAGATCATGACGCTAATCACTGTGGCTTAGCCTAGCGGTATGTACATAAACAGCATATCATGATGCTAATCACTGTGGCTTAGCCTAGCGGGATGTACATAAACAGCATATCATGACGCTAATCACTGTGGCTTAGCCTAGCGGGATGTACATAAACAGCATATCATGACGCTAATCACTGTGGCTTAGCCTAGCGGGATGTACATAAACAGCATATCATGACGCTAATCACTGTGGCTTAGCCTAGCGGGATGTACATAAACAGCATATCATGACGCTAATCACTGTGGCTTAGCCTAGCGGGATGTACATAAACAGCATATCATGATGCTGATCACTGTGGCTTAGCCTAGCGGGATGTACATAAACAGCATATCATGACGCTGATCACTGTGGCTTAGCCTAGCGGTATGTACATAAACAGCATATCATGATGCTAATCACTGTGGCTTAGCCTAGCGGTATGTACATAAACAGCATATCATGATGCTGATCACTGTGGCTTAGCCTAGCGGGATGTACATAAACATCTTGTGTTTAAAATGGAAAGGTGACAGAGAACTAGCCGATGGATGACATGCTGTGTGAACCAAAGAGAGAAGAGGATGGATGACATGCTCTGTGAGCCGAACAGAGAGAGAAGAGGATGGATGACATGCTGTGTGAACCAAAGAGAGAGAGAAGAGGATGGATGATATGCTGTGTGAACCAAAGAGAGAGAGAGAAGAGGATGGATGGCATGCTGTGTGAACCAAAGAGAGAAGAGGATGGATGACATGCTGTGTGAGCCAGAGAGAGAAGAGGATGGATGACATGCTGTGTGAGCCAGAGAGAGAAGAGGATGGATGACATGCTGTGTGAACCAGAGAGAGAGAGAAGAGGATGGATGACATGCTGTGTGAACCAGAGAGAGAAGAGGATGGATGACATGCTGTGTGAACCAGAGAGAGAAGAGGATGGATGACATGCTGTGTGACCCAGAGAGAGAGAGAAGAGGATGGATGACATGCTGTGTGAACCAGAGAGAGAGAGAAGAGGATGGATGACATGCTGTGTGAACCAGAGAGAGAGAAGAGGATAGATGACATGCTGTGTGAACCAAAGAGAGCGAGAAGAGGATGGATGACATGCTGTGTGAACCAGAGAGAGAGAGAAGAGGATGGATGACATGCTGTGTGAACCAGAGAGAGAGAGAAGAGGATGGATGACATGCTGTGTGACCCAGAGAGAGAGGAGGATGGATGACATGCTGTGTGAACCAGAGAGAGAGAAGAGGATGGAGGACATGCTGTGTGAACCAGAGAGAGAAGAAGATGGATGACATGCTGTGTGAACCAGAGAGAGAAGAGGATGGATGACATGCTGTGTGAACCAAACAGAGAGAAGAGGATGGATGACATGCTGTATGAACCAAAGAGAGAGAGAAGAGGATGGATGACATGCTGTGTGAACCAGAGAGAGAAGAGGATGGATGACATGCTGTGTGAACCAGAGAGAGAGAAGAGGATAGATGACATGCTGTGTGAACCAAAGAGAGCGAGAAGAGGATGGATGACATGCTGTGTGAACCAGAGAGAGAGAGAAGAGGATGGATGACATGCTGTGTGAACCAGAGAGAGAGAGAGAAGAGGATGGATGGCATGCTGTGTGAACCAAAGAGAGAAGAGGATGGATGACATGCTGTGTGAGCCAGAGAGAGAAGAGGATGGATGACATGCTGTGTGAACCAGAGAGATAGAAGAGGATGGATGACATGCTGTGTGAACCAGAGAGAGAGAGAAGAGGATGGATGACATGCTGTGTGAACCAGAAAGAGAAGAGGATGGATGACATGCTGTGTGAACCAGAGAGAGAAGAGGATGGATGACATGCTGTGTGACCCAGAGAGAGAGAGAAGAGGATGGATGACATGCTGTGTGAACCAGAGAGAGAGAGAAGAGGATGGATGACATGCTGTGTGAACCAGAGAGAGAGAAGAGGATAGATGACATGCTGTGTGAACCAAAGAGAGCGAGAAGAGGATGGATGACATGCTGTGTGAACCAGAGAGAGAGAGAAGAGGATGGATGACATGCTGTGTGAACCAGAGAGAGAGAGAAGAGGATGGATGACATGCTGTGTGACCCAGAGAGAGAGGAGGATGGATGACATGCTGTATGAACCAAAGAGAGAGAGAAGAGGATGGATGACATGCTGTGTGAACCAGAGAGAGAAGAGGATGGATGACATGCTGTGTGAACCAGAGAGAGAGAAGAGGATAGATGACATGCTGTGTGAACCAAAGAGAGCGAGAAGAGGATGGATGACATGCTGTGTGAACCAGAGAGAGAGAGAAGAGGATGGATGACATGCTGTGTGAACCAGAGAGAGAGAGAAGAGGATGGATGACATGCTGTGTGACCCAGAGAGAGAGAAGAGGATGGAGGACATGCTGTGTGAACCAGAGAGAGAAGAAGATGGATGACATGCTGTGTGAACCAGAGAGAGAAGAGGATGGATGACATGCTGTATGAACCAAAGAGAGAGAGAAGAGGATGGATGACATGCTGTGTGAACCAGAGAGAGAAGAGGATGGATGACATGCTGTGTGAACCAGAGAGAGAAGATGGATGACATGCTGTGTGAACCAGAGAGAGAAGATGGATGACATGCTGTGTGAACCAGAGAGAGAAGAGGATGGATGACATGCTGTGTGAACCAGAGAGAGATGAGGATGGATGACATGCTGTGTGAACCAGAGAGATGAGGATGGATGACATGCTGTGTGAACCAGAGAGAGAGAGAAGAGGATGGATGACATGCTGTGTGAACCAGAGAGAGAGAGAAGAGGATGGATGACATGCTGTGTGAACCAGAGAGAGAAGAGGATGGATGACATGCTGTGTGAGCCGATTCCCCTGAAGAGTGAAAGAGAGCACCTGATGTACACCATCAGGGTTTTAACATAACCCCGACACTGTGTCCCAAATTGCACACTATTCCCCATAGGGCCCTGGTCAAATGTAGTGCACTACATAGGGAATAGGGTGCCATCTCAGCCCGAGTCAGACACACTGCTGGGGTGAGATGCATTGTGGGCCAGGGGGCTGGTTCTGATGGACACAGCAGAGATTGCCAGCTGTCAAACACACACACACACACACACACACACACGGAAGAGATTTACAGCTGTTTAATGTTCTGTGTCCTGATCTGTCAGCGTGACTCAACTCGTATTAAATTGGACCCTTTGTGTTAGGGAATAAGACACCAGCGCCTTGCAACATTGTAACGTGATTAAACCTAGAACACACATACATATATATCTATATAAATAAACACACAACATTATAAACGGGGTTGTTCGAGCCTGAATGCTGATTAGCTCACAGCCGTTGTATCAGACGGTATACCACAGGTATAACAAAACATTTGTTTTTACTGCACTAATTACATTGGTACCAAGTTCATAATAACAATAAGGCACCTCTCTCTCTCTACACACACAATAGCACGGTCAGATCCATATAGACACAGTAAAGGATTTTTTCCATATTTTGTTACAGCCTTATTCTAAAATGAATAAAATAAATTACAAATATTTAGCAATCTACACACAATGCCCCATAATGACATCACAATGCCCCATAATGACATCACAATGCCCCATAATGACATCACAATGCCCCATAATGACATCACAATACCCCATAATGAAATCACAATACCCCATAATGACATCACAATACCCCCTAATGACATCACAATACCCCATAATGAAATCACAATGCCCCATAATGACATCACAATACCCCATAATGACATCACAATGCCCCATAATGAAATCACAATGCCCCATAATGAAATCACAATGCCCCATAATGACATCACAATGCCCCATAATGACATCACAATGCCCCATAATGACATCACAATGCCCCATAATGACATCACAATGCCCCATAATGACAAAGCCAAAACAGGTTTAGAAATGTTTGCGAATGTATAAAAACAGAACTACTTTATTTACACATTTATATAAGTATTAAGACCCTTTTTCTATGAGACTCGAAATTAATTCAATTGTTTTTACCCCTCAATACACCATAATGACAAAGAAAAAACTGGATTTTAGATTTTTTTTTAACATTTATTAAAAATAATCTAAAACCAAAATATCACATTTACTTAAGTATTCAGACCCTTTACTCAGAACTTTGATGAAGCACCTTTGGCAGCGATTACAGCCTCGAGTCTTCTTGGGTATGACGCTACAAGCTTGACACACCTGTATTTGGGGAGTTTCTCCCATTCTTCTCTGCAGATCCTCTCAAACTCTGTCAGGTTGGATGAGGAGCGTCGCTGTACAGCTATTCTCAGGTCTCTCCAGAGATGTTCGATCAGGTAGAAGTCCGGGCTCTGGCTGGGCCACTCAAGGACATTCAGAGACTTCTTCCGAAGCCACTCGTACATTGTCCACTCCTGGCTGTGTGTTTAGGGTCATTGTCCTGTTGGAAGGTGAACCTTCACCCCAGTCTGAGGTCCTGAGCAGGTTTTCGTCAAGGATCTCTCTGAACTTTTCTCAGTTCATCTTTCCCTCGATCCTGACTAGTCTCCCAGTCCCTGCCGCTGAAAAACATCCCCACAGCATGATGCTGCCACCACCATGCTTCACCGTAGGGATGGAGCCAGGTTTCCTCCAGACGTGACACTTGGCATTCAGGCCAAAGAGTTCCATCTTGGTTTCATCAGACCAGAGAATCTTGTTTCTCATGGTCAGAGTCCTTTAGGTGTCTTTTAGCAAACTCCAAGCAGGCTGTCATGTGCCTTTTACTGACGAGTGGCTTCTGTCTTGCCACTCTACCAGAAAAGCCTGATCGGTGGAGTGCTGCAGAGATGGTTGTCCTTCTGGAAGGTTCTCCAATCTCCACAAAGGAACTCTGGCGCTTTGTCAGTGACCATTGGGTTCTTGGTCACCTCCCTGACCAAGACCTTTCTCCCCTGATTGATCAGTTTGGCCAGGCGGCCAGCTCTAGTCTTGGGGGTTCCAAACTTACATTTAAGAATGATGGAGGCCACTGTGTTAATGGGACCTTCGATGCTGCCGACATTGTTGGTACACTTCCCCAGATCTGTGACTTAACACAATCTTGTCATCTCGGGAGCTCTATGGACAATTCCTTCGACCTCATGGCTTGGTTTTTGCTCTGACATGCACTGTCAACTGTGGGACCTTATATAGACAGGTGTGTGCCTTTCTAAATCATGTCCAATCAATTGAATTTACCACAGGTGGACTCCAATCAAGTTGTAGAAACATCTCAAGGATGATCAATGGAAACAGGACTTACATGAGCTCAATTTAGAGTCTCATAGCAAAGGGTCTGAATACTTATGTCAATAAGTTGGTTCTGTTTGATATATTTTCTCCCCAATTTTGATCCTTGTCTAATCGCTGAAACTCCCCAACGGGCTCGAAGGTCGAGTCACGCATTCTCCGAAACATGACCTGCCAAACAACTCTTAACACCCACCAGCTTAACCCGGAAGCACCAATGCGTCGGCCAAACCCTCCCCTAACCTGGACGATGCTGGGTCAAATTGAGCACCGCCCTTTGAGATACAACCTCAGTCTCCCTCTCCTGATCATGGCCAGTATGGAACAGCCCGGGTCTTTCGCTACAGACCGGCATTACGCTACGCTACAGACCGGCAAAACGCTAGCTACAGACCGGCAAAACGCTACGCTACAGACCGGCAAAACGCTACGCTACAGACCGGCAAAACGCTACGCTACAGACCGGCAAAACGCTACGCTACAGACCGGCAAAACGCTACGCTACAGACCGGCAAAACGCTACGCTACAGACCGGCAAAACGCTACGCTACAGACCGGCAAAACGCTACGCTACAGACCGGCAAAACGCTACGCTACAGACCGGCAAAACGCTACGCTACAGACCGGCAAAACGCTACAGACCGGCAAAACGCTACGCTACAGACCGGCAAAACGCTACGCTACAGACCGGCAAAACGCTACGCTACAGACCGGCAAAACGCTACGCTACAGACCGGCAAAACGCTACGCTACAGACCGGCAAAACGCTACGCTACAGACCGGCATAACCCTACGCTACAGACCGGCATAACCCTACGCTACAGACCGGCATAACCCTACGCTACAGACCGGCATAACCCTACGCTACAGACCGGCATAACCCTACGCTACAGACCGGCATAACCCTACGCTACAGACCGGCATAACCCTACGCTACAGACCGGCATTACGCTACAGACCGGCATTACGCTACAGACCGGCATTACGCTACAGACCGGCATTACGCTACAGACCGGCATTACGCTACAGACCGGCATTACGCTACAGACCGGCATTACGCTACAGACCGGCATTACGCTACAGACCGGCATTACGCTACAGACCGGCATTACGCTACAGACCGGCATTGCGCTACAGACCGGCATTGCGCTACAGACCGGCATTGCGCTACAGACTGGCATTACGCTACAGACTGGCATTACGCTACAGACTGGCATTACGCTACAGACTGGTATTACGCTACAGACTGGAATAACGCTACGCTCCCTTACGTGCTTTCCAGACACTTTAGGGTGCCTCCCAAACGGCAACCTAATTCCCTATAGTGTTCTGGTCTAAAGCAGTGCACTATGTATAGGGAATAGGGTGCCATAGTGTTTTGGTCTAAAGCAGTGCACTATGTAAAGGAATAGGGTGCCATAGTGTTTTGGTCTGAAGTAGTGCACTATGTAAAGGAATAGGGTGCCATAGTGTTTTGGTCTGAAGTAGTGCACTATATAGGGAATAGGGTGCCATAGTGTTTTGGTCTGAAGTAGTGCACTATATAGGGAATAGGGTGCCATAGTGTTTTGGTCTGAAGTAGTGCACTATATAGGGAATAGGGTGCCATAGTGTTTTGGTCTGAAGTAGTGCACTATATAGGGAATAGGGTGCCATAGTGTTTTGGTCTGAAGTAGTGCACTATATAGGGAATAGGGTGCCATAGTGTTTTGGTCTGAAGTAGTGCACTATATAGGGAATAGGGTGCCATAGTGTTTTGGTCTGAAGTAGTGCACTATATAGGGAATAGGGTGCCATAGTGTTTTGGTCTGAAGTAGTGCACTATATAGGGAATAGGGTGCCATAGTGTTTTGGTCTAAAGCAGTGCACTATATAGGGAATAGGGTGCCATTTGAGATACAACCTCAGTCTCCCTCTAAAATTACAAAAATGATTTATGTCTACATGTTTATTAAGACAGCAAGAGAAAAGAAAAAAAACCCGTTATAAGTATGTCTTTGTTAGGCCCCTACAAATCGCCTAAAGTATATTTTGAGAGGATGGATGAGAATTAAAGTGGCGGTGGTGTGTTATCCCAGAGGAAGTTCTCTTCACTGGTATTGAGCAGCAAGCTTCGTCTTGTGATGGAAAATTAGTCGGTCGTTTTTTTCTCTCTTTCTGCTGCACCTTAAACAAGGCTTCTCCTTCTTATTTTAAAAGTGGTGTGTGTGTCTGTGTGTGTGTCTGTGTGTGTCTGTGTGCTTCGAGAGTCTCGGTTCAAGGCTGATTGATTGGTTGGATTTACATTACAGGCATCTCAGAGAACGCCTACGCCAAGTGGATCAAACGACCCCTGGGGTTACCCAGCACAATGAGGTGATTGTCTCTTCATGGGAAACACAGTCTCTGCCCTGAGCCACAGATTAAAGGGGAGCTTAGCAATTCGGGGGAAAAAAATCTAATTTCCCCAGAGTCAGAAGAACTCGTGGATACCATTTTAAAATGTCTCTGCGTGCAGTTTGAAGGAAGTTGCTAATTAGCATTAGCGCAAATGCTAACTAGGGTTAGCACAAAGAGCTGTTCCCATAGACGTCCAGTCATTGCGTTAGTGCTAGTTAGCATTCGGCGAAGTAGACAACAGGGCAAAAATCTTGGAAATATCCCTTTAGAAAACACTGCATTTTAAAAAAACCCTGAGAGATATTTTACAGGTCTGGGTATCGGTTGTTGTCAAACTGGTATTTAAGTGCCTATTGCTATAAAACACTATTGTTCTGTGTTAACACTATTACAGAGTTAGGGGGGACGGGGGGGACAGGTGAAATGCTAAGGCGGGAAGAGAATGTCTGAACGGTGGGTTGTAGAAGCAACATACAATCAGTTATACATCAAGGATCCAGACTTCCATCTCCCAGCCTACGATTTGGTCGCCCCCCCTGCCCCCCCCCCCCCCCAAAAAAAATGTTTGTCGTCGTCACGAAAATAATTTCTAAAGTCGTACAGTGATTTATTAAGACGTGTAATAGACTCCTGAGATGTTATTCAAGAAAATACATTTCTGCTTCGATTAAATAATGTATGACTCGGGCCATTTTTATATGCAAGCTAATCCAGTGATTCTTACATAGACAATAGACTACTGTTATATTTTACTGTTGCACGAGGGCTCCAGAATGTTCTATCGTTAAATAGAGATTAAATAGGGGCGGCAGGGTAGCCTGGTGGTTTAGAGCGTTGGACTAGAAACTGAAAAGTTGCAAGACCGAATCCCCGAGCTGACAAGGTACAAAATCTGTCGTTCTGCCCCTGAACAAGGCAGTTAACCCACTGTTCCCTAGGCCGTCATTGTAGATAAGAATTTGTCCTTAACGGACTTGCCTAGTTAAATATAAAAAGGTAAAATAAAAAAATGAAACAATTTTTTAAAATTGGCTACGTTTTAATGTGCACTAATATCATAGTCTACAGTGAATTCCAAATAGATTAAATTATTTTCCTCATCAATCTAAACACAATACCCCAGAATAACAAAGCGAAAACATTTATGTTTAGACATTTTTGTATATGTGTGTGTGTGTTTATACTTATTTTTATACTTATTTTCCACCATAATTTGCAAATAAATTCATAAAAAAATCCTTCAATGTGATTTTCTGGATTTTTTTTCTCATTTTGTCTGTCATAGTTGAAGTGTACCTATGATGAAAATTACAGGCCTCTCATCTTTTTAAGTGGGAGAACTTGCACAATTGGTGGCTGACTAAATACTTTTTTGCCCCACTGTACATGACGTTTGGAGTGACGTGATCATGTAGAATGTGCAGCTCGCACCGATGTGACCAGTTACATTTATTTTTAAAATTTGCTCAGCCAAGTCAAAAAGGTCACAAAATGAGACTATAAATGGTTGCAGTCTAGAGCCCTGAACATTAATAAACTGTATCAGGTTATTTCCCCCCCACAATGCAATTATTCTATGATATCTTATCCAGAACAGATATCCTTTATGTGGACGGTAGGATGATGGTAGGATAAATGTAGGCTGAATATAGGGTGAAGGTAGGATGAGAGTAGTATGACGGGATGACGTTGGGACGACTGTAGTGCGACAGTAGGACGACGGTAGGATAATGGTAAGATGAGGTGTGGCAGGTAGCCTAGCGCTTAGAGAGGCGAGCCAGAAACCAGAGGGTTGACAGTTTGGTTCCGACGGGGGGGGGGGGGAAGAGTAAGCTGGCAAGTGGAGAGTTGCTGGTATCAGATTCTAGATGGCATTGCCTGCCGTTGTGCCCTTAACTCCCCACAACAGCAGCTCCCGGGTGACCCTAGAACCTCTTCAAAACGTGTTCATTTCGGAGGGGTTGAATTAAAAGCGGAAGTCACATTTCGGTTGGACCTTGTGTGACCAATAAACTGATCATAAAATAATGGTAGGATAGCCGTAGGACGACAGTAGACTAGAGAGAGGGTTGGGATAATGGTAGGACGACAGTAGAATAGAGAGAGGGTTGGGATAATGGTAGGATAGTCGTAGACTAGAGAGAGGGTTGGGATAATGGTAGGATAGCCATAGAACAGTAGGATGACAGTAGACTAGAGAGAGGGTTGGGATAATGGTAGGACGACAGTAGAATAGAGAGAGGGTTGGGATAATGGTAGAATAGCCGTAGACTAGAGAGAGGGTTGGGATAATGGTAGGATAGCCATAGAACAGTAGGATGACAGTAGACTAGAGAGAGGGTTGGGATAATGGTAGGACGACAGTAGAATAGAGAGAGGGTTGGGATAATGGTAGGATAGCCGTAGACTAGAGAGAGGGTTGGGATAATGGTAGGATAGCCATAGAACAGTAGGATGACAGTAGACTAGAGAGGGTTGGGATAATGGTAGGACGACAGTAGAATAGAGAGAGGGTTGGGATAATGGTAGGATAGCCGTAGACTAGAGAGAGGGTTGGGATAATGGTAGGATAGCCACAGAACAGTAGGATGACAGTAGACGAGAGAGGGTTGGGATAATGGTAGGATAGCCATAGAACAGTAGGATGACAGTAGACTAGAGAGGGTTGGGATAATGGTAGGATAGCCATAGAACAGTAGGATGACAGTAGACTAGAGAGAGGGTTGGGTAATGGTAGGATAGCCATAGAATGGTAGGATGACAGTAGGCCGGAGCCACGGTTAGGAGCTCACCTGTGGGTTGTTGGCTTCGGCCAGCTTGCACTGTCTCAGGAACAGTTTGAGGTTACCCCAGTTCATATAGGGCAGTAGTACCATAGGCTTCTCTCCTTCCTCTGTACACACATGACTGATTGGGAGCAGGTTCCTGGAGGAGAGAGGGGGGGGGGGGGGGGGGACATACTACATCAGTTAGCCTACCGTTTCCCCAACTCTGGTCCACAAGTAGCCCCCTAACAGCACACGTTTTGTTGTAACCCTGGACAATAATACATGACTCAACTTGTCAAGAGCTTGAAGATTCGCTGACAAGTAGAATAAGGTGTCCTTGTCCAGGGCCACAACAAAAACATGTACTGGTGGGGATAGTGGAGGACCGGAGTTAGAGCTCATGCAGTGGCTTGTGAAAGTATTCACCCCCCTTGGCATTTTCCTATTTTGTTGCCTTACAGCTCTTCACCCCCCCCCCCCCCCCCCCCCCCCCCCCAGGTTGTATCATTTGATTTAAACAACAGGCCTACCACTTTGAAGATCAAATATTTTTTTGTGAAACAAACAAGAAATAAGACCAAAAAAAAAAGAAAACTTGTGTGCATAAATATTCCCCCCCCCCCTCCCAAAGTCAATACTCTGTAGAGCCAGCTTTTGCAGCAATTACAGCTGCAAGTCTCTTTGGGTATGTCTCTATAAGCTTAGCACATCACTGGGATTTTCACCCATTCTTCAAGGCAAAACTACTCCAGCTCCTTCAAGTTGGATGGGTTCCTGCTGGTGTACAGCCATCTTTAATTCATACCACAAATTCTCAATTGGATTGAGGTCTGGGCTTTGACTAGGCCATCCCAAGTCATTTAAAAATGTTTCCCCTTAAACCACTCGAGTGTTGCTTTAGCAGTATGCTTAGGGTCATTGTCCTGCTGGAAGAGGGTCCCCTCAACAAGGTCCCTGTATTTAGCGCCATTCATCATTCCTTCAATTCTGACCAGTTTCCCAGTCCCCTGCCTATGAAAAACATCCCCACAGCATGATGCTACCACCACCATGCTTCACTGTGGGGATGCTGTTCTCGGGGTGATGAGAGGTGTTATGTCTGGCACAAACTCAACGTTTTCCTTGATGACCAAAAAGCTCAATTTTAATCTCATCTGACCAGAGTACCTTCTTCCATATTTTTGGGGAGTCTCCCACATGCCTTTTGGCGAACACCAAACTTGTTTGCTTATTTTTTTTCTTTAAGCAATGGCTTTTTTTTCTGGCCACTGCTCTGTGGAGTGTACGGTTTAAAGTGGTCCTATGGACAGATACTCCAAATCTCCACTGTGGAACTTTGCAGCTCCTTCAGGGTTATCTTTGGTCTCCTCGTTGCCTCTCTGATTTATGCCCTCCTTGCCTGATCCGTGAGTTTTGGTGAGCGGCCATCTCTTGACAGGTTTGTTGTGGTGCCATATTCTTTCAATTTTTTATAATGGATTTAATTGGTGCTCCGTGGGATGTTCAAAGTTTCTGATATTGTTTTATAACCCAACCATGATCTGTACTTCTCTACAACTTTGTCCCTGACCTGTTTGGAGAGCTCTTTGGTCTTCATGGTGGTGCCCCTTGCTTGGTGGTGTTGCAGACTCTGGGGCCTTTCAGAACAGGTGTGTATATACTGAGCTCATGTGACACTTAAATAAAGTCCACCTGTGTGCAAATAACTAATTATGTGACTTCTGAAGGCAATTGGTTGCATCAGATCTTATTTAGGGGCTTCATAGCAAAGTGGGTGAATACATATGCACACACTACTATTCCATTTTTAAAATGTATTTTTAAACAAGTTATTTTTTTCATTCCAATTCGGACTATTTTGTGTATGTCCATTTCATGAAATTTAAATTACAGGTTGTAATGAAACCAAATAGGAAAAACACCAAGGGGATGAATACTTTTGCAAGGCACTGTATCTGTGTTCAGGGAAAGGAGAGAGAGCAAGAGAACACATCAGAAATATGTTTGGAAACTTTATTCAGAGTGGATGAGGTTCCGGACTTTCTGGAAACTCGATTTCTTTCTGGAAAGAGATTTCTGCATATGTGCAGGATTTTTTTCGCCAACCTACCTAGCTGCTGCTGCTCAGTGCCCCACTACCTACCTACCTACCTACCTAGCTACCTACCTACCTACCTACCTACCTAGCTGCTGCTGCTCAGTGCCCCACTACCTACCTACCTACCTACCTACCTACCTAGCTGCTGCTGCTCAGTGCCCCACTACCTACCTACCTGCCTACCTAGCTGCTGCTCAGTGCCCCACTACCTACCTACCTACCTACCTACCTAGCTGCTGCTCAGTGCCCCACTACCTACCTACCTGCCTACCTAGCTGCTGCTCAGTGCCCCACTACCTACCTACCTACCTTCCTACGTAGCTGCTGCTGCTCAGTGCCCCACTACCTACCTGCCTACGTAGCTGCTGCTGCTCAGTGCCCCACTACCTACCTACCTACCTACCTGCTGCTGCTCAGTGCCCCACTACCTACCTACCTACCTACCTACCTACCTGCTGCTGCTCAGTGCCCCACTACCTACCTACCTACCTACCTACCTGCCTACGTAGCTGCTGCTGCTCAGAGCCCCACTACCTACCTACCTACCTACCTACCTACCTACCTACCTACCTACCTACCTACCTACCTAGCTGCTGCTGCTCAGTGCCCCACTACCTACCTACCTACCTACCTACCTGCTGCTGCTCAGTGCCCCACTACCTACCTACCTACCTACCTACCTACCTACCTACCTACCTAGCTGCTGCTCAGTGCCCCACTACCTACCTACCTACCTAGCTGCTGCTGCTCAGTGCCCCGCTACCTACCTACCTACCTACCTACCTACCTACCTACCTACCTACCTAGCTGCTGCTCAGTGCCCCACTACCTACCTACCTACCAACCTACCAACCTACCTACCTACCTACCTACCTACCTACCTAGCTGCTGCTCAGTGCCCCACTACCTACCTACCTACCTACCTACCTACCTACCTAGCTGCTGCTGCTCAGTGCCCCACTACCTACCTACCTACCTACCTAGCTGCTGCTGCTCAGTGCCCCGCTACCTACCTACCTACCTACCTACCTACCTACCTACCTACCTACCTACCTACCTACCTACCTACCTACTGCTGCTGCTCAGTGCCCCGCTACCTACCTACCTGCCTACCTACCTACCTACCTGCCTACCTACCTACCTAGCTGCTGCTGCTCAGTGCCCCGCTACCTACCTACCTACCTAGCTGCTGCTCAGTGCCCCGCTACCTACCTACCTACCTACCTACCTACCTACCTACCTACCTAGCTGCTGCTCAGTGCCCCGCTACCTACCTACCTACCTACCTACCTACCTACCTACCTACCTAGCTGCTGCTGCTCAGTGCCCCGCTACCTACCTACCTACCTGCCTACCTACCTACCTACCTGCCTACCTACCTACCTACCTAGCTGCTGCTGCTCAGTGCCCCACTACCTACCTACCTACCTACCTACCTACCGCTCAGTGCCCCACTACCTACCTACCTAGCTAGAAACACATTGAATAACAGATAGTCCTTACTGCTATTAGCCAATAGAAACACATTGAATAACAGATAGTCCTTACTGCTATTAGCCAATAGAAACACATTGAATAACAGATAGTCCTTACTGCTATTAGCCCATAGAAACACATTGAATAACAGATAGTCCTTACTGCTATTAGCCCATAGAAACACAGTGAATAACAGATAGTCCTTACTGCTATTAGCCCATAGAAACACATTGAATAAGACAGTCCTTACTGCTATTAGCCCATAGAGACACATTGAATAACAGATAGTCCTTACTGCTATTAGCCCATAGAGCTATTAGCCCATAGAAACACATTGAATAACAGATAGTCCTTACTGCTATTAGCCCATAGAAACACACTGAATAACAGATAGTCCTTACTGCTATTAGCCCATAGAAACACATTGAATAACAGATAGTCCTTACTGCTATTAGCCCATAGAAACACATTGAATAACAGACAGTCCTTACTGCTATTAGCCCATAGAAACACATTGAATAACAGATAGTCCTTACTGCTATTAGCCCATAGAAACACAGTGAATAACAGATAGTCCTTACTGCTATTAGCCCATAGAAACACATTGAATAACAGACAGTCCTAACTGCTATTAGCCAATAGAGACACATTGAATAACAGACAGTCCTTACTGCTATTAGCCAATAGAAACACATTGAATAACAGATAGTCCTTACTGCTATTAGCCAATAGAAACACAGTGAATAACAGATAGTCCTTACTGCTATTAGCCCATAGAAACACATTGAATAACAGACAGTCCTAACTGCTATTAGCCCATAGAGACACATTGAATAACAGACAGTCCTTACTGCTATTAGCCAATAGAAACACATTGAATAACAGATAGTCCTTACTGCTATTAGCCAATAGAAACACAGTGAATAACAGATAGTCCTTACTGCTATTAGCCCATAGAAACACATTGAATAACAGATAGTCCTTACTGCTATTAGCCCATAGAAACACATTGAATAACAGATAGTCCTTACTGCTATTAGCCCATAGAAACACAGTGAATAACAGATTCACTAAATGGAACAACAGACAGTCCCCCTAAACAATCACAATGAAATTTGTTCTGAAGTGTCTGTCCTATATCTGAGAGATTAAGAAATATATCAGGATTATTAATATTTACATGTAGTGAACCCCTTATTTTTGGTACAAAAACAGTCTCCATAAATGAACTGGTATCAGGGGTGGGGGTCTTGTAGCCCAAAATGTTTCTGACACCTCAGACTAAAGTTGGTAGACCGGCGATACCAAGACACTTGTGAGGGTCATCGTATTCCTGAGAGTCTCATCTTTCCATTGAGGGGGTCATAATCGTTTTATTTCAGCTGTTCAGAAATATATGAGGCAGAGACATCTGGTCGCGTTCGAGGGCACTGTATCCACGGGGTTAAATTGTGACTGACTGACAACTACAAATAATAAAATGAGTAGTTATTTACGATACAAGGTGATTTTGTCGATCAGTCGGCTGTAATGTGGAACATCACGGTTCAGAAGCGGGTGAGTAAACAGAAACATAATATAAAATTTTAAAAAAGAGGTCAAACTATCCAGTTATGTCTCATTTGGATTAAAAATCTATTTTTACAAGAGGTACCTCAAGTCCAGTAATATATCTAGCAATATAGATACTTTGTCGGTCCTTTGGTTAGAAGGTAAACGTGTCTTCTACCTTTCCCAACAGATAAGACTGACACAGAACCCAATAATACGTTGAGTATTCAATCTCTACTTAGACCCCAGGGGTAAATATTATTCAACCTGTGTCTCAGCAGGGTAAAAACCAACTCCACTGAGTGGGTATATATATTCTGTTGAAGATTGGTGAGGTGTTAAAACCAGTAAAGCCCATTGCGTGACAATGTGTCACACAGGAGGGAATTCTGGGAAGATTAGTTTTAGTGTTGGCCGGTAGGACGGTGGAGGCTGCCAGACAGAGGAAGGATGCATCTCGGAGAGCAGATGAAACGAGGAGAGACGTCTCTCACTGTGACCGCCTGACCTCAGGAAGGGGAAGAGGAAGGTGTGGGCCCGTGACGAACTGACACGGCATTCACAGAATTAACCACACAGTGTGCGCACACCCACCCACACATCCAGTACCACAATCACCCAGCCCCCCCCCCCCCCCCAGCAGCACCAACCTCACCTCACACCTCCCCAGCACCAACCCCCCCAGCAACAACCTCACCCTCCCCTCCCAGCACCAACATCACACGATGGGCGTTCATTTTTGGTGATATTCTTATGTCTGGATAAGGCTTTAAAAATACAGTATCAAATATTGCTACGTCACATGACTGCACACAACACAGGGCCTTAGGCACAGCAGACAAAACTGTATAGACAGTTTAAGGGTTTTCACAGAATGAGGAACAACCCGTAAGACAACAGTTAGTCATCTTCAGTGTGGAGAAACCCTAGCTAAGCAAGGTGGTGCCGAGACCCTTACGACAAGTTTCCAAAGTAGTGCCGAGTTCAGGGGAGTTTGTGTTATTACACCGGTAATATATATATCACAGTATATCGCCACGGCCGGGGAAACACGTTCTGGTTGTACAATTTATAAATAAATTCAATTAAATTCTTCCAACTGACATCCAGGATCCAAAGCAACCGTTTTAACAGATGGTGTGTGTCTTAGTGTGGGGAAATCTAGTGGGAACCTTGTGCAAAGGTGACTCAACAGGTTTCAACTCAGTTTCCAGTTGAGGGAAATTTGATTGTTACGACCATAGAATTAGAACGATGACGGTCGTTGCGGAGCAGACGACTCAGCGCGAGTTGCATACGTGTCTCGCCATGCCATGTGGAAATAAACAAGGACGCCAGAGGCTAGCCCCTTTGACTTACTGACTAACCCACAGAATTAAAAACAGAGCTCTGCCTGATCTCCAGTTCAGCTGGTTGCGATGTCCCCGTGATGATTTGATTGACTGATTACCTGTGATGAAGTCCTCGTAGTTTACAGCTTTCTGTCAGCATCATGGTCACCTGCACCTCAGAGGCATGGTCTACAGAATGAGAGAAGTGAAAGACAAGATACTCAACTTTAGTCTAGAAATCTAGGGATCTACACTGAAGTCTTGAAGGAGACATAACTTAAGTTGTGGAACGCAAACCATAAACACCACTCAGACTGCTTCTGCTGTATGCTAACCCTCCTTGGCCATGAACATTCCTCCTGACTAACAGGGGGGGGGGGGGGGGGGTCTAAAAAGGTCATCTAACAGTCTAACAACCCTCTTGACCTCACACCATTCCATTTTCTGAGAACAGCCCCAGCCATGGGCTTCCTGTGAGAGTTATATCTTCTCTGGTTGGAAACGCACAGACGCTAGATTGACTCTTGCCAAGCCAAGCCACACGGAGGCCCAGAACTGGCTTCTAATACTATTTAAAATATTTTGTAAAAATATTGGCTGTTTTTTTTTTTGCCTCCAGTTTTTGCCTCTGGGGTGTCAGATGGGTGGGGTTTGCAGTCACGTGACTATTCTATTGATTCTGATTGGCCAAACTCAATCAAACCCAGATAAAGTATTTGAAGTGATTTCTTAAACTAATTGAACCCAGGTCTACAGAGGGCCCGTGTTTAATCTGGGAGAGAGAGGCCTTCTGGGAAGCGGGCTTGTTTCCTGCTCTCTGGGCCTGCTGGGAGGAAGAGGAGGAGGAAGTGGAATGATGAACAAAGCAGGACCCTGGTATGGTTGGCATGGTGGTGGGCACATTGTTCATGGTCTGGAACCCACTCCACCCTGGATAAACATGGAAGTGGCTAGGGGAGCAAGAGGGCAAAGGTCAGCTGGAAGGGAGACACGAACCTGAGAACGTCTGTGGGAAGGAGAGCCATACGCTGTGGGGGTGGTAAACTAAGGGTACTCTTCCACCTGACGAGATATAAGGTCATGTGGGGCGGCAGGGTAGACCTAGTGATTAGAGTGTTGGACCAGTAACCGAAAGGTTGCAAGTTCAAATCCCCGAGCTGACAAGGTAAAAATCTGTCGTTCTGCCCCTGAACAAGGCAGTTAACCCACTGTTCCTAGGCCATCATTGAAAATAAGAATTTGTTCTTAGCTGACTTGCCTAGTTAAACAAAAAGGTAAAAAAAAAAAAAATAAATAAAAAAAAATATGTGGTCAGAGTCAATCGAACCCATAATCTTAGTTTAACAATTCAGTTCTAATCAGTAGGCTAACAGCCCTACTAACAACTATTTTCATATGCACAGGAAACCTAATGAGAAGTCCATATCCGTTTATTGAAACTGGTGGGAAATTAGCAGATATCAGCAATACACAGTATAAACATTAATGGACTCACTGATCGGGGTCTTACGACACTTTAGGATGTCAATAACATTGTTGAAAGGTTCTTGAAAGGTTTCAAATCCAAAAGACCCGATGAACTATATTCTCGTGTTGTGTGTACCATTCATTTTCTGAGCACGGTACAATTGACACCAGCTTGAACTTTCGGTCACCCTTTTAACAGTGGAATTTCTCCTACGGAGGGCTTCTCGGGAGTCTGCGTGGCTTTAGTACAGAGATAAAGTAGCCATAGCAACTTGGTAGAAACAGATCGAGTGGCACTCAGTTTACTCAGGGACCTTATGCCCCCCTCATGGCACCTGACTTAAATACTTTTTGCCAAGCACTTCAGTTTCTAAACACACAGTAAGTTACCCATGAAAGGGAGATGGGGGAACATTTTTGAACTAACTTTACAGCATAATGTTTCAAACATTGTTTGTTACACTAGAGTGCAGTAGCTGAAGCAGTGACGCGGGAACGAATGGGTTGCAGACAGTCAACATGGGAACGAATGGGTTGCAGACAGTCAACATGGGAACCAATGGGTTGCAGACAGTCAACATGGGAACCAATGGGTTGCAGACAGTCAACATGGGAACGAATGGGTTGCAGACAGTCAACATGGGAACGAATGGGTTGCAGACAGTCAACATGGGAACGAATGGGTTGCAGACAGTCAACATGGGAACGAATGGGTTGCAGACAGTCAACATGGGAACGAATGGGTTGCAGACAGTCAACATGGGAACGAATGACTGCGTACCTTTCACTGTCTTCACAAAGCAACATTTCTCCTTGGCCGGGTCCTTTTCGTCCAACAGAACACCGTGGAAGATGCGGCCAAATGTTCCTGTGAAAGAAGAGCACATATTTGATTGAGGCAGAGGCAGGCCAGCGCATCTCATTGACAGACTCTCAGTGAACTGTCACCTCACACACTGGAGGACAGAGGGTGAGTCTTTGTTCATTCTTTTATCACTAATTGGAAAACATTAAAATGACACAGAACCCCAAAGAGCATTTTAGGGCTCTGTAAAACTGGTGGTCCCCAGGGCTCGCTATCGTTCTCACTACTGGTGTCCCTCAGGGCAATGTAAAACTGGTATTCCCCCAGGGCTCAGTACTAGGACCTCTCCTGTTCTCACTACCGGTGTCCCCCAGGGCTCGGAACTAGGACCTCTCCTGTTCTCATTACAGCTATACACCAGGGCTCTGTACAAGGTATTCTTTAATGACTCACTACCGGTGTCCCCCAGGGCTTGGTAATAGGTCCTCACGTGTCACTTTGGTCATATCCTCACAGGCTCGCTTACCATTGCTATGCTGATGACAGTCAACCTTCTGACAAATCAGGGGACTATGACAGAGCTATTCTGACACACAGCTACAACACATGGTAAAGATAGGAGAACATGTGCGTTTCCACGCCTTTCTAATATAAGCATTGATAGCTTCAGGGACAGAGAAACCGAGCAGAGGGCAGGTAAAAATAAATTTAAGAGCATAAACCATCAAGGTAAACTGAAGAATCCAGGCCTCGAGGCCAACTTGGCCCCGTGTCTCACCAGGAGCAGCGATGACAGACAACAACAGGGTTTAACTGTCTCTTCGCTCTCTCCCTGGCTCTGTCGGGCGAGTCTGGACCTGCAGGCTCACTGAAAACCATACGGAATAGAGATCCCCCTCCAAGGCTCCTTTTCTCTGCCTCCCTCACAAACATCCTGACCTCTTCCTATAGGCCCGGTGTTCCGGTAAACACTGACTGAGGTAATATTCTGCTGTAAATCTGAAGAGTTACCACATCACTTTGGCAAAAACAACTGACTCCAGTCCTCGTTGCACAAGGCAGGCACGCTGATAACGTGAGGTCTCTGGGACAGAGGGAATTGGATATCATGAGTGATCAGTAAACAACGATCCTAAAACTAAAAAGACTACAGCACCGATCATTAGGTGTACATGGAATCTACGAGCACAGTCAGAAGTACTGTTAATCAATGATAGCAACACTGTTTATGCAGTGTGCCTGAGGGTTTTCAATGTAGTCTGCAGCCGTCTGATAAAAACAATGAATAATAATAAAGTCAGTAAAACAAATCATATTCACAGAAGTGAGCGATGTTTCCATCAATAAGCACTAGTTGTTATAAACACACAACACACACAGATCCTTGGGCTATGGGAGCCAGGGAGGATCAGATCAGTTTATGCTGAGGAGTAGTGTGATTTCTGCAGGCCGTTGTGTCAACATCCTCTCAGCTAGGGGCCAGACCAGAGGTGAGCTGGAGCAAGGCCAGAGCCAGACCAGGACTGGAGCTACACTGGAGCAAGGCCAGAGCCAGACCAGGACTGGAGCTACACTGGAGCCTGGCCAAGGCCAGACCAGGACTGGACCAAGGCCAGAGCCAGACCAGGACTGGAGCAAGGCCAGAGCCAGACCAGGACTGGAGCTACACTGGCGCAAGGCCAGAGCCAGACCAGGACTGGAGCTACACTGGTACACTGGAGCAAGGCCACAGCCAGACCGGAGCTACACTGGAGCAAGGCCAGAGCCAGACCAGGACTGGAGCAAGGCCAGAGCCAGACCAGGACTGGAGCAAGGCCAGAGCCAGACCAGAGCTACACTGGAGCAAGGCCAGAGCCAGACCAGGACTGGAGCAACACTGGAGCAAGGCCAGAGCCAGACCAGGACTGGAGCTACACTGGAGCAAGGCCAGAGCCAGACCAGGACTGGAGCTACACTGGAGCAAGGCCAGAGCCAGACCAGGACTGGAGCTACACTGGCGCAAGGCCAGAGCCAGACCAGAGCTACACTGGTGCAAGGCCAGAGCTATACTGGAGCCAGGCCAGGGCCAGACCAGAGCTACACTGGAACAAGGCCAGAGCCAGACCAGGACTGGAGCTACACTGGAGCAAGGCCAGAGCCAGACCAGAGCTACACTGGCGCAAGGCCAGAGCTACACTGGAGCAAGGCCAGAGCCAGACCAGGACTGGAGCTACACTGGAGCAAGGCCAGAGCTACACTGGAGGCAGGCCAGGGCCAGACCAGAGCTACACTGGAGCAAGGCCAGGGCCAGACCAGGACTGGAGCTACACTGGAGCAAGGCCAGGGCCAGACCAGGACTGGAGCTACACTGGAGCAAGGCCAGAGCTACACTGGAGCCAGGCCAGGGCCAGACCAGAGCTACACTGGAGCAAGGCCAGGGCCAGACCAGGACTGGAGCTACACTGGAGCAAGGCCAGAGCTACACTGGAGCAAGGCCAGAGCCAGACCAGGACTGGAGCTACACTGGCGCAAGGCCAGAGCCAGACCAGAGCTATACTGGAACAAGGCCAGAGCCAGACCAGAGCTATACTAGAGCCAGGCCAGGGCCAGACCTTGGGGCTGGAATATGATACACGCTGTAGTAGAACCACCAAGAGCGGTGTTTAAGAGGCCACAACATGTTAGTGAAAACAGACCACCTACCCGCACGAGACACTTTCTCAGTGATATTCCTGATGGAAATTATGTATGCAGGCATTGCACCTAAGACAACTTTACCAACAAATGGCTTTGGACAATCATTCAAGGGATATTGTCAATGTCCTATATATATATATATATACTGCTCAAAAAAATAAAGGGAACACTAAAATAACACATCCTAGATCTGAATGAATGAAATATTCTTATGAAATACTTTTTTCTTTACATAGTTGAATGTGCTGACAACAAAATCACACACAAATTATCAATGGTAATCAAATGTATCAACCCATGGAGTTCTAGATTTGGAGTCACACTCAAAATTAAAGTGGAAAACCACACTACAGGCTGATCCAACTTTAATGTCTTTAAAACAAGTCAAAATGAGGCTCAGTAGTGTGTGTGGCCTCCACGTGCCTGTATGACCTCCCTACAACGCCTGGGCATGCTCCTGATGAGGTGGCGGATGGTCTCCTGAGGGAACTCCTCCCAGACCTGGACTAAAGCATCCGCCAACTCCTGGACAGTCTGATGTCCCAGATGTGCTCAATTGGAATCAGGTCTGGGGAACGGGCGGGCCAGTCCATAGCATCAATGCCTTCCTCTTGCAGGAACTGCTGACACTCCAGCCACATGAGGTCTAGCATTGTCTTGCATTAGGAGGAACCCAGGACCAACAGCACCAGCATATGGTCTCACAAGGGGTCTGAGGATCTCACCTTGGTACCTAATGGCAGTCAGGCTACCTCTGGCGAGCACATGGAGGGTTGTGCGGCCCCCCCACACCATGACTGACCCACCGCCAAACCGGTCATGCTGGAGGATGTTGCAGGCAGCTAGAACGTTCTCTAACGGCGTCTCCAGACTCTGTCACATGTGCTCAGTGTGAAACTGCTTTCATCTGGTGTTCTCTGGCAAATGCCAAACGTCCTGCACGTGGACGTCGGGCCCTCATACCACCCTCATGGTGTCTGTTTCTGACCGTTTGAGCAGACACATGCACATTTGTGGCCTGCTGGAGGTCATTTTGCAGGGCTCTGGCAGTGCTCCTCCTATATAAAAAATAAACTGGTAAAATGTGCGAAGTTGCTGGATATTGGTGGGAACTGCAACACGTTGTCAGACACGTTGATCCAGAGCATCCCAAACGTGATCAATGGGTGACATGTCTGGTGAGTATGCAGGCCATGGAAGAACTGGGACATTTTCAGCTTCCAGGAATTGTGTACAGATCCTTGCGACATGGGGCCGTGCATTATCATGCTGAAACATGAGGGGAACGTTTAAAGGTCTTGCGCACATCAGCTACCGAGAGCGTTATCACAGTCATCCAGAACAGTTAATGCTCGCGTGAATGCTTCAGTGTTGCTTGCCTCGAAGTGAGCATAAAAGGCATTTAGCTCGTCTGGTAGTCTCACGTCACTGGGCAGCTCGCGTTTGGGTCTCCCTTTGTAGTTCCGTAATAGTTTAACTTCTTTGGGACGGGACGGGACGGGGGGGGGCAGTATTTAGTAGCTTGGAGGAATAAGGTGCTCGTGACGATCGTTCACGTGAGAGTTACCTCGCGTTCCATTGCTTTTCTACAGACAAAGGAATTCTCCGGTTGGAACATTATTGTATATTTATGGTAAAAACATCCTAAAGATTGATTCTGTACTTTGTTTGACATGTTTCTACGGACTGTAACAAAACTTTTTGGACTTCCAATCTTTCCGCTGGACTTGCACGTGCGTTGTGAGTTTGGATTTGTTTACAAAACGCGCTAACAAAAGGAGGTGTTGGACATAAATTATGAACTTTATCGAACAAATCAAACATTTATTGTGGAACTGGGATTCCTGGGAGTGCATTCTGATGAAGATCATCAAAGGTAAGTGAATATTTATAATGCTATTTCTGACTTCTGTTGACTGCACAATATGGAGGATATATTTTTGGCTTGTTTGGGCTCTGAGCGCCGTACTCAGATTATTGCATGGTATGCTTTTTCCGTAAAGTAAAAAAAAAATCTGACACAGCGGTTGTATTAAGCAGAAGTTTCTCAAGTTCCATGTATAATAGTTGTATCTCTTATCAATGTTTATTATGAGTATTTCTGTAAATTGATGTGGCTCTCTGCAAAATCACCGCATGTTTTGGAACTACTGAACATAACACGCCAAGGTAAAATGAGATTTTGGGATATAAATATGAACTTTATCTAACTAAAAAAACATAGATGATTTCATGTTACACAATACATGTAAGTGTAATCTGATGAAGATCATCAAAGGTTAGTGATTAATTTAATCTATATTTCTGTTGTTTTTTTGTGACTCCTCTCTTTGGCTGGAAAAATGGCTGTGTTTTTCTGTGACTTGGTGACCTAACATAATCGTTTGTGGTGCTTTCACTGTAAAGCCTTTTTGAAATCAGACACTGTGGCTGGATTAACGAGAATTATATCTTTAAAATGGTGTAAAATACTTGTATGTTTGAGGAATTTTAATTATGAGATTTTTGTCGTTTTGAATTTTGGCGCCCTGCACTTTCACTGGCTGTTGGCGGGGTGGGACGCTACAGTCCCACATTTCCCAGAGAGGTTAAGCCCTGCCACATCCGACGAGCTTCTTAGTCCTGTATTGACGCTTTGTCAGTTTGATGGTTTGCCTGAGGGCATAGTGGGATTTCTAATAGGCATCTGGATTAGTGTCCCACTCCTTGAAAGCAGAAGCTCTAGCCTTTAGCTCGATGTGGATGACACCTGTAATCCATGGCTTCTGGTTGGGAAATATACGTACGGTCACTGTGGGGACGATGTCGTCAATGCACTTATTGATGAAGCCGATGACTGAGGTGGTGACGAACAACCGCGATGAACGGCACACTGATGAACAACCGCAGCATTTCACACCTACACACTGACGAACGGCCGAGGCGTTTCACAACTACACACAGACAAACGACCACCTCGTTTCACACATACACACTGACGAATGACCATGTTGTTTTATTGTGCAGAGTTTTGAAAGGAATGTTTTGGTCAGGATGTCACACCTTGGTTAGTGTCAGTTGGAAGTGAGAGCTGGTCATTGGACCGTGTGTTCTGTACCATCTTTAGTTTCACAACCAGGTAACACAATAACATAAACGGAGTTGGACATTGTGTTCCGTGTTCTTTTGGTTTCACAACATGAGATAATTGCAGAAGGTCAGAAGATACTCCCCAGAAGAGAACAACTGATCTACCGGACAAGTTGGGTCACGTCGCAGCGCAGTGTGTGTCCTGTGACTGTGTATGCTATAGCTGTCAGTCAGGATACTTGTGTTGTGATGGTTTAATGCAGTTTAATCCAATAATCACAATTCAGGCTATATTCAGACTTCAGCGCCAGTCCGCTCTGGAATTCTGGGGGGAGTTTTGCGAACTGTTACAGTCGCTGGTGCAATACTCTGTGTGTTACCTTCGTGTAGGACATCCCGTAGAGTGACTCAGTGTGTGTGTGTGTGTTACCTTCGTGCAGGACGTCCCATAGAGTGCCTATCAGTGTGTAGGTGTGTTACCTTCGTGCAGGACGTCCTGTAGAGTGACTATCAGTGTGTGTAGGTGTGTTACCTTCGTGCAGGACGTCCCGTAGAGTGACTCTCAGTCTGGAGATGGAGATGTCTTTGACCTTGGCTTTGGCTTCAAGCAGACTAACGCTTCTCAGGTCGTTCTTCTCAATACGCAGTGACGGGTAGCCTTGGTGGGTGGGGGAGAGAAGGAGAGGGGGACGGTGGGTAGGAGGGGAGGGAGAGGGGGACGGTGGGTAGGAGGGAGGGAGAGGGGGACGGTGGGTAGGAGGGAGGGAGAGGGGGACGGTGGGAGAGAAAGCGAGCGACGGACAAGTCAGTGTGCGTTTAAAAAGATCAGACCTCTAATACACATTCTCCTCCCTTCTAATAAAACTCTCCTAACTTTACTGTCTCCTTCACCGTCGCCCTCCAATAAACTTGAAAATATGAGAAGGAGTTTGAACCTTAGTATGATGACTTATCTGAGGCTCAAAAGGTTTATGAAAGCCATGTCGAGAACTGAATCAACATTCTTCACTTGGAAAGTTTTGTAGTTTAAAATAGTTCATTTGAAACAACCCACCAGAGATCAAGCTGATTGGGTGAATGTAATCATCTCATCTCCAGTCACTTTCATAACATCGCTACAGACATGTGTTAGTGTTTGGAGCCTGTCCTACTGTTGGCAAATATGAACATTCAATGTCAACACCCCTGTTCTAGAAACATGCATCCCCGGTGGACACGTCAGTGGAGACAGATACCACGTCAGTGGAGACAGATACCACATTATAATACAGCAGTGGAGACAGATACCACATAATACAGCAGCATACTGTAACACGTCAGTGGAGACAGATACCACATTATAATACAGCAGCATACTGTAACACGTCAGAGGAGACAGATACCACATTATACAACAGCAGCATACTGTAACACGTCAGAGGAGACAGATACCACATTATAATACAGCAGCATACTGTAACACGTCAGAGGAGACAGATACCACATTATAATACAGCAGCATAATGTAACACGTCAGAGGAGACAGATACCACATTATAATACAGCAGCATACTGTAACACGTCAGTGGAGACAGATACCACATTATAATACAGCAGCATACTGTAACACGTCAGAGGAGACAGATACCACATTATACAACAGCAGCATACTGTAACACGTCAGAGGAGACAGATACCACATTATAATACAGCAGCATACTGTAACACGTCAGTGGAGACAGATACCACATTATAATACAGCATACTGTAACACGTCAGTGGAGACAGATACCACATTATAATACAGCAGCATACTGTAACACGTCAGAGGAGACAGATACCACATTATACAACAGCAGCATACTGTAACACGTCAGAGGAGACAGATACCACATTATAATACAGCAGCATGCTGTAACACGTCAGTGGAGACAGATACCACATTACAATACAGCATACTGTAACACGTCAGTGGAGACAGATACCACATTATAATACAGCAGCATACTGTAACACGTCAGTGGAGACAGATACCACATTATAATACAGCAGCATACTGTAACACGTCAGTGGAGACAGATACCACATTATAATACAGCAGCATGCTGTAACACGTCAGTGGAGACAGATACCACATTATAATACAGCAGCATACTGTAACACGTCAGTGGAGACAGATACCACATTATAATACAGCAGCATACTGTAACACGTCAGTGGAGACAGATACCACATTATAATACAGCAGCATGCTGTAACACGTCAGTGGAGACAGATACCACATAATACAGCAGCATACTGTAACACGTCAGTGGAGACAGATACCACATTATAATACAGCATACTGTAACACGTCAGTGGTGACAGACACCACATTATACAGTAGCATACTGTAACACGTCAGTGGAGACAGATACCACATTATAATACAGCAGCATACTGTAACATGTCAGTGGAGACATACGACATTATAATACAGCAGCATACTGTAACACGTCAGAGGAGACAGATACCACATTATAATACAGCAGCATACTGTAACACGTCAGAGGAGACAGATACCACATTATAATACAGCAGCATACTGTAACACGTCAGAGGAGACAGATACCACATTATAATACAGCATACTGTAACACGTCAGTGGTGACAGATACCACATTATACAGTAGCATACTGTAACACGTCAGTGGAGACAGATACCACATTATAATACAGCAGCATACTGTAACATGTCAGTGGAGACATACGACATTATAATACAGCAGCATACTGTAACACGTCAGTGGAGACATACGACATTATAATACAGCAGCATACTGTAACACGTCAGAGGAGACATACGACATTATAATACAGCAGCATACTGTAACACGTCAGAGGAGACAGATACCACATTATAATACAGCATACTGTAACACGTCAGAGGAGACAGATACCACATTATAATACAGCAGCATACTGTAACACGTCAGTGGAGACATACGACATTATAATACAGCAGCATACTGTAACACGTCAGAGGAGACAGATACCACATTATAATACAGCAGCATACTGTAACATGTCAGTGGAGACATACGACATTATAATACAGCAGCATACTGTAACACGTCAGTGGAGACATACAACATTATAATACAGCAGCATACTGTAACACGTCAGAGGAGACAGATACCACATTATAATACAGCAGCATACTGTAACACGTCAGTGGAGACAGATACCACATTATAATACAGCAGCATACTGTAACACGTCAGTGGAGACAGATACCACATTATAATACAGCAGCATACTGTAACACGTCAGAGGAGACAGATACCACATTATAATACAGCATACTGTAGTCTAAACACTGCTGGCTAACAGGTAAAGAAGGAATCCTTTGTGAGCCCTCCCTTATTCCCAGTCCCAAATGGCACCCTATTCCCCATATAGTGCACTACTTTTCACCAGGTACTACATAGGGAATAGAGGGCCATTTGAGAGTAACCCTCAGAGCGTGTGGTTAACCGCTGGTGAATACTGGAGCATTGAGGCGAGACGCAAACCAATGAGACATCAAAACAGAGGACGCCTTGAACAAAATCAGATGGACATGAAAGTACCAAAGCTACAATCTGGGATTTGAGTTTCAGCCCAACGGCAGAAACAACATTTAAAATATACAGGTAACTGCTGTTGGGTATTTTGATATGCAGTAAATAGTGTGTCTTAATAGGGTGTTGGGCCACCACGGGGCGCCAGAACAGCTTCAACACACCGTGGCATAGTTCCTACAAGAGTCTGGATCTCTATTGGAGGGATACCGACACCATTCTTCCACAAGAAATTAACATCATTTAGTGTTTTGTAGACGGTGGTGGAAAACGCTGTCTCGGGTACCCCTCCAGAACCTTCCATAAGAGTTCAACTGGGTTGAGTTATGGTGACAGACACACGGTGCGGTGCGTGGGTCAGCTGTTTGTTTCCCCGCGACTGCTAATAAAACCATCCGTAACCACCTGACTATATGTGACAGTGTAAATCTGAGTCCTGCACCCGCTAATATAGAACAAGCTAGTCAGAGATGGCAGAACGATTCTTTAACAAGGGGGTGCAGGATCCTTCTTTTGTTGTTGCTCAATTTTAGATTAGTTTCTGCTTATAATTTCCAACATTTTGCTAAGCTATAAGTCTCTAATTAGATACACAAAGCATCTCTTCTGTCATTACTTGTTGTCCTAGAAGACTAAATAAACACTTGCTCACCAGAATAATGTCATCAATCGATGGAATGAATGCTTCCAATCTACTTGACATCAGTCGAAGTTCTCTGTAACAGATCCTTCATTCGCAGGAGCAAATACGTCTAGGGACCACCGGGGACAAAACGCAATAACCCCCCCCCCCCCCCCCCCCCCCCCCCCCGCAATCAGTTTGACCGGCTGTAGGTAGTAGAAATCTGTGAAAACGGCACAGCATGTTTGTGATAATATTTCAGTTGGGCTTGAATGATGCTGATAGAGGTAACACCTCTCTGCAGGCTGTCCCCTAACTGTGCATTCACGTGTTCTCAAGATGCTGAAAGAAATAAAATCCTATTTCTCCACTCCTGTTCGTGAGTCAAAATGTACTTTATTTTTTTGTGGAAAAGAAATGCTGGAGTAATTGTGCAGGAGTTAATATTAAGGCTAGGTTAAAGACCTACAGTCAGTGTCCAGATTTTTTTTTGCCATTCAACCCATCTGAACAGTAAGCTACAGTTCCCTTGAGATAACACAGGCCTATTTGAAGTCACTGTCTTGTGACTCACAGCCAGCACCCCCGGCACAGCCAGCACAGCTATCATCCTCTTTCTTTTCCTGTTCTGGTCCCCCCTTCCCTTTATTTTCAACTTTCCATTTCACAGCTTTTCTCTTATTTAACTCAACTTTGACATCATTGTCCTTTTTGTCTCAGTGGATCCCAAAACGTTTACATTTTTTTGCGATTGGTGTGTAGACTATTCGGTGTGTTAAACGTTTTGCTCTATAGCTTAAGCTGGCAAAAGCGTACGTGACAACAAAACCTCAAATTGATACATTAATGGATTATTTTTAATCAAATCTAATTTTATTTGTGACAAGCGCCGAATACAACCGGTGTAGACCTTACAGTGAAATGATTACCACCTACATGCTCTTTACCAACAAATGCAGTTAAGAAAAATAACTGTTAAGTATTCTTTCTTCAACCCACCACCCACCCACCCTTCATCCACACAATATTTCATGACCTTAAACCCCAACTGTCCCGCGGATATAACCATCACTATCACACACCCTTTAAACACTCTATGCTCCTTTCAGACCAAATCAAATCAAATGTATTTATATAGCCCTTCGTACATCAGCTGATATCTCAAAGTGCTGTACAGAAACCCAGCCTAAAACCCCAAAACAGCAAGCAATGCAGGTGTAGAAGCACGGTGGCTAGGAAAAACTCCCTAGAAAGGCCCAAACCTAGGAAGAAACCTAGACCCCTCTTTCAAAGTCACCGAGATCTCTTCTTCTAGCTAAAACAATGGGCAACTGTGGATTTTTATACATGACCCTAAGCATGATGGGATGTTAACGGCTTAATTAACTCAGGAACCACACCTGTGTGGAAGCACCTGCTTTCAATATAGTTTGTGTCCCGATTTTACTCGTGTTTCCTTTATTTTGGCAGTTAAATGAATGATGAGCCTTATTGGTTAAAAAAAAAATATCCCAGGGTGCACCTTTAAAACATCAGTATGAAATTGGGTTGAGATACTCCAGTCCAGGACAAGCTAAACTAAGCTAAGCCCGAGGGATTCGTGAAGAAACTCTTCAACGTGTCACGCATGCTAGCGCATATCCCTCCCATCCTATATGTCAATCTAAACATTTTAAGCCCACTTCATATGGAAAAGTGAAACACGCTTAATGAACCTCAAATCACATGATGCCTACAGGCGACAGTGAGATCAGGATTGGTATGTGCCTTTATCATATCAAAAGATTATTTGTTGCATAAATAGATGAGTTAAAACAGCTGAAGAGACATGTTTGTGTTTCCAGCTCCAGCAGTGCAATGCAATGTTTAACAGCACAACACTATCTAAAACGGCACAATACTATCTAACAGCACAATACTATCTAAGAAAGTCGTGAAGAGGGCACGACAACGCCTTTCCCCCCTCAGGAGACTGAAAAGATATCAACAGCTGCACCGTCGAGAGCCTCCTGACTGGCTGCATCACCGCCTGATATGACGACTGCTCAGCATCTGACCGTAAGGCGCTACAGAGGGTAATACGTACAGCCCAGTACATCACTGGGACCAAGCTTCCTGCCATCCAGGACCTTTGTACCAGGCAGTGTCAGAGGAAGGCCCAAAGAATTGTCAAAGACTCCAGTCACCCTAGTTATAGACTGCTCTCTCTGCTACCGCAAGGCATGCGGTACAGGAGCTCCGAGTCTAGAACCAAAAGGATCCTCAACAGCTTCTACCCCCCAAGCCATAAAACTGCTGAACAGCTAATCAAATGGCTACCCCAACTATTTACATTGACCCCCCCCCCCCCCTCTTTACACTGCTGCTACTCTCCGTTTATCCATGCAGTCACTTTACCCCTGTCCAACATGTACCCGCGCACCTCGACTCAGTACAGGTACCACTTGAATATAGCCTCATTATTGTTATTTTAGGGTGTTATTTCTTTTACTTTAGTTTATTTAGTAAATCTTTTCTTAACTATATTTTCTTTAGAACTGCGTTGTTGGTTAAAGGGCTTGTAGTAAGGAAGCATTTCACTGTTGTATTTGGAGCATGTGACAAATATTTGTTATTTAATTTTTTAAAACAGCACAATACTAACTAACAGGACAATACTGGACACAAATAAAACAAAACAATTAGAAGAAACAAGAAATATCAGAATAAGATATGTTAGTGTCAGGTCATATATTTTTATATAATAAATAACTATAAAATATAATTAACTATAACATATAATGAAACTATAACATATAATTAACTATAACATATAATGAAACTATAACATATAATGAAACTATAACATATAATGAAACTATAACATATAATGAAACTATAACATATAATGTACTATAAAATGTAATGTACTATAAAATGTAATGTACTATAAAATGTAATGTAAGTATAAAATGTAATGTAACTATAAAATGTAATGTAACTATAAAATATAATGTAACTATAAAATATAATGTAACTATAAAATATTAGGTTTTATAGCACACCATCAGTACCATCTTTACATGTTTTCTGAGATAAACCTGTTACAGGGAGCAGACATTTGCCTTGTATTTCTACAGTCTTCAGACCAGAGAGATGGCACAACGTTTTGCTGCCACCTAGTGGCTAAACTGAGAACAGCACCAAACTACGTTAAACATCAACCACCCGTGCGTGTCTGATCAGTAGATCTGTGACGATTAATTGTCATGAAAATAACCACAGATTTCATAATTGTCATTTTTGTTGAAACATGTTTTGAGCTTGTATTGCATCTTTGGCTACGGCCTAACGAATACAACACAGCTCTGGAGACAACCGTTGGCTCTACGGCCTAACGAATACAACACAGCTCTGGAGACAACCGTTGGCTCTACGGTCCAACGAATACAACACAGCTCTGGAGACAACCGTTGGCTCTACGGCCTAACGAATACAACACAGCTCTGGAGACAACCGTTGGCTCTACGGCCTAACGAATACAACACAGCTCTGGAGACAACCGTTGGCTCTACGGCCTAACGAATACAACACAGCTCTGGAGACAACCGTTGGCTCTACGGTCCAACGAATACAACACAGCTCTGGAGACAACCGTTGGCTCTACGGCCTAACAAATACAACACAGCTCTGGAGACAACCGTTGGCTCTACGGTCTAACGAATACAACACAGCTCTGGAGACAACCGTTGGCTCTACGGCCTAACGAATACAACACAGCTCTGGAGACAACCGTTGGCTCTACGGCCTAACGAATACAACACAGGTCTGGAGACAACCGTTGGCTCTACAGCCTAACGAATACAACACAGCTCTGGAGACAACCGTTGGCTCTACGGTCTAACGAATACAACACAGCTCTGGAGACAACCGTTGGCTCTACGGCCTAACGAATACAACACAGCTCTGGAGACAACCGTTGGCTCTACGGTCTAACGAATACAACACAGCTCTGGAGACAACCGTTGGCTCTACGGTCCAACGAATACAACACAGCTCTGGAGACAACCGTTGGCTCTACGGTCTAACGAATACAACACAGCTCTGGAGACAACCGTTGGCTCTACGGCCTAACGAATACAACACAGGTCTGGAGACAACCGTTAGCTCTACGGCCTAACGAATACAACACAGCTCTGGAGACAACCGTTGGCTCTACGAACTAACAAATACAACACAGCTCTGGAGACAACCGTTGGCTCTACGGTCTAACGAATACAACACAGCTCTGGAGACAACCGTTGGCTCTACGGTCTAACGAATACAACACAGCTCTGGAGACAACCGTTGGCTCTACGAACTAACAAATACAACACAGCTCTGGAGACAACCGTTGGCTCTACGGTCTAACGAATTCAACACAGCTCTGGTGACAACCGTTGGCTCTACGGTCCAACAAATACAACACAGCTCTGGAGACAACCGTTGGCTCTACGGTCTAACGAATACAACACAGCTCTGGAGACAACCGTTGGCTCTACGGTCTAACGAATTCAACACAGCTCTGGAGACAACCGTTGGCTCTACAAACTAACAAATACAACACAGCTCTGGAGACAACCGTTGGCTTTACGGTCTAACGAATACAACACAGCTCTGGAGACAACCGTTGGCTCTACGGTCTAACGAATACAACACAGCTCTGGAGACAACCGTTGGCTCTACGGTCTAGCGAATACAACACAGCTCTGGAGACAACCGTTGGCTCTACGGTCTAACAAATACAACACAGCTCTGGAGACAACCGTTGGCTCTACGGCCTAACGAATACAACACAGCTCTGGAGACAACCGTTGGCTCTACGGCCTAACGAATACAACACAGCTCTGGAGACAACCGTTGGCTCTACGGCCTAACGAATACAACACAGGTCTGGAGACAACCGTTGGCTCTACGGTCTAACGAATTCAACACAGCTCTGGAGACAACCGTTGGCTCTACGAACTAACAAATACAACACAGCTCTGGAGACAACCGTTGGCTTTACGAACTAACAAATACAACACAGCTCTGGAGACAACCGTTGGCTCTACGGTCTAACGAATACAACACAGCTCTGGAGACAACCGTTGGCTCTACGGTCTAGCGAATACAACACAGCTCTGGAGACAACCGTTGGCTCTACGGTCTAACAAATACAACACAGCTCTGGAGACAACCGTTGGCTCTACGGCCTAACGAATACAACACAGCTCTGGAGACAACCGTTGGCTCTACGGCCTAACGAATACAACACAGCTCTGGAGACAACCGTTGGCTCTACGGCCTAACGAATACAACACAGCTCTGGAGACAACCGTTGGCTCTACGGCCTAACGAATACAACACAGCTCTGGAGACAACCGTTGGCTCTACGGCCTAACGAATACAACACAGCTCTGGTGACAACCGTTGGCTCTACGGCCTAACGAATACAACACAGGTCTGGAGACAACCGTTGGCTCTACGGCCTAACGAATACAACACAGCTCTGGAGACAACCGTTGGCTCTACGGCCTAACGAATACAACACAGCTCTGGAGACAACAAACTCAAAAACAAAATGGTTTAAGCGCTTGGAACGTTTGGAAACAAAGCTTTTCCTCCAGACTGCTGCTCTGCTCGTAAAATATTGACACATTTGACCCTTTTCATGTCAACATTTTAAACTGATATTAGGTAAACTATATAAGCACTTTAAAAACAAAAAAGTTACATACCCTCTTCAAATAAATGTAATATGACGATTATGACAAAGAAGACATTTATTTGACGGTCATTGTCCTTAACTGTCCGTTACCAGATTACAGGATAATGGTGCCACAGTAGATCTCACTGTGAGGAAAGGCACTGCAACGTCGCCAATGAGAGTATGTTTCGATGAAATTAATTTTACTGGAAGGAGTATTGTTGCACTTTTATGAGGACTGAAGCCAACTCCGGCAATATGGATGGATTAGCTAAACACTATAGATGATTAAAAACAAACAAACAGTGATAATAAACATGAGGATGAATGAATCCGTTAGAAGTAGAAGTTATGAATAGGGCCTCTGTTTCAGAACAATAAAAATGTCACATGACAGATTTGATCCTGAATTTTTAAGCCTTCTCCAGAAATTAACATTACACCAAAAAATAAAAGTAATTGTGTTTGAGGATGGTGCTGGACCATCTGTCATAAAACAAACATTTACAATTTTTTTTTTTTTTTAAGGGGACAGTTTGATGAAAAAGCTTTAAATAAAACGTAAAGTTCACATCATGTGACATGACAAAATACAGGGAGACTAGTGCAGTGGATGGGCCCTGGTAAGACTGGACTAGTGCAGAGAGGATGGGCCCCTGGTAAGACTGGACTAGTGCAGAGAGGATGGGCCCCTGGTAAGACTGGACTAGTGCAGTGGGGATGGGCCCACGGTAAGACTGGACTAGTGCAGTGGGGATGGGCCCCTGGTAAGACTGGACTAGTGCAGAGGATGGGCCCCTGGTAAGACTGGACTAGTGCAGAGGGGATGGGCCCACGGTAAGACTGGACTAGTGCAGAGGATGGGCCCCTGGTAAGACTGGACTAGTGCAGTGGGGATGGGCCCACGGTAAGACTGGACTAGTGCAGTGGGGATGGACTAGTGCAGTGGGGATGGGCCCACGACTAGTAAGACTGGACTAGTGCAGTGGGGATGGGCCCACGGTAAGACTGGACTAGTGCAGTGGATGGGCCCACGGTAAGACTGGACTACATGTGACTGAACTTACTTCTGGTTTCATGGACGGGGGCTTCAGGGTTTGGGAAGGTGGCGGCAGCAAGCTGGAGAACGGGTGCAGTGCCAGGGTGATGGTCTGATGGTGAGAGGACAGGGGGGGTGTGGAGGGAGGGCGAGAGAGAGAGAGAGAAAGAGAGTGAGAGAGGTGATTAAGGGTTGGGTAAATGACAGGTGTGGGATGGTACCATTAAACACATCAAAGCAGATTAGAGGACACAGCCACCTGCAGTAGGAGGAGGAAGAATGCTTCATGAAGTGCTTTGAGAGACTAGTCAAGGACCATATCACCTCCACCCTACCTGACACCCTAGACCCACTTCAATTTGCTTACCGCCCAAATAGGTCCACAGACGATGCAATCTCCATCACACTGCCCTATCCCATCTGGACAAGAGGAATACCTATGTAAGAATGCTGTTCATTGACTACAGCTCAGCATTCAACACTATAGTACCCTACAAACTCGTCATTAAGATCGAGACCCCGCCCTGTGCAACTGGGTCCTGGACTTCCTGACGGGCCACCCCCAGATGGTGAGGGTAGGTAACAACATCTCCACCCCGCTGATCTGCAACACTGGGGCCCCACAAGGGTGCGTTCTGAGCCCTCTCCTGTACTCCCTGTTCACCCATGACTGCGTGGCCACACACGCCTCCAACTCAATCATCAAATTTGCAGACGACACTACAGTGATAGGCTTGATTACCAACAACGAAGAGGTGGCCTACAGGGAGGAGGTGAGGGCCCTCGGAGTGTGGTGTCAGGAAAATAACCTCACACTCAACGTCAACAAAACCACCCTATCCACATCGATGGGACGGTAGTGGAGAGGGTAGTAAGTTTTAAGTTCCTCGGCGAACACATCACAGACAAACTGAATTGGTCCACCCACACAGACAGCATCGTGAAGAAGGCACAGCAGCGCCTTTTCAACCTCAGGAGGCTAAAGAAATTTGTCTGGTCACCAAAAACACTCCTGTCAGGCAGAATCATCGCCTGGTACGGCAACTGCACCGCCCACAACCGCAAGGCTCTCCAGAGGGTAGTGAGGTCTGCACAACGCATCACCGGGGGCAAACTACCTGCCCTCCAGGACACCAACATCACCCGATGTCACAGGAAGGCCATAAAGATCATCAAGGACAACAACCACCCGAGCCACTGCCTGTTCACCCCGCTATCATCCAGAAGGCGAGGTCAGTACAGGTGCATCAAAGCAGGGACCGAGAGACTGAAAAACAGCTTCTATCTCAAGGCCATCAGACTGTTAAACAGCCATCACTAACATTGAGTGGCTGCTGCCAACATACGGACTCAACTCCAGACACTAATGACATTAATGATGGAAATTGATGTAAAAAATGTTGCACTAGCGACTTTAAACTATGCCACTTTGTTTACATACCCTACATTACTCATCTCATATGTATATACTGTACTCGATACCATCTACTGCATCTTGCCTATGCCGTTCTGTACCATCACTAATTCATATATCTTTATGTACATATTCTTTATATAAGGCAGTAGGAGGAGGACACAGCCCCAGCACCCTGCAGTAGGAGAAGGACATAGCCCCATCACCCTGCAGTAGGAGGAGGACAAAGCCCCATCACCCTGCAGTAGGAGGAGGACACAGCCCCATCACCCTGCAGTAGGAGGAGGACACAGCCCCATCACCCTGCAGTAGGAGGAGGACACAGCCCCATCACCCTGCAGTAGGAGGAGACAGCCCCATCACCCTGCAGTAGGAGGAGGAGACAGCCCCATCACCATGCAGTAGGAGGAGGAGACAGCCCCATCACCATGCAGTAGGAGGAGGAGACAGCCCCATCACCATGCAGTAGGAGGAGGAGACAGCCCCATCACCATGCAGTAGGAGGGGGACACAGCCCCATCACCCTGCAGTAGGAGGGGGACACAGCCCCATCACCCTGCTGTAGGAGGGGGACACAGCCCCGTCACCCTGCAGTAGGAGGGGGACACAGCCCCGTCACCCTGCAGTAGGAGGGGGACACAGCCCCGTCACCCTGCAGTAGGAGGGGGACACAGCCCCGTCACCCTGCAGTAGGAGGGGGACACAGCCCCGTCACCCTGCAGTAGGAGGGGGACACAGCCCCGTCACCCTGCAGTAGGAGGGGGACACAGCCCCGTCACCCTGCAGTAGGAGGGGGACACAGCCCCGTCACCCTGCAGTAGGAGGGGGACACAGCCCCGTCACCCTGCAGTAGGAGGGGGACACAGCCCCGTCACCCTGCAGTAGGAGGGGGACACAGCCCCGTCACCCTGCAGTAGGAGGGGGACACAGCCCCGTCACCCTGCAGTAGGAGGGGGACACAGCCCCGTCACCCTGCAGTAGGAGGGGGACACAGCCCCGTCACCCTGCAGTAGGAGGGGGACACAGCCCCGTCACCCTGCAGTAGGAGGGGGACACAGCCCCGTCACCCTGCAGTAGGAGGGGGACACAGCCCCGTCACCCTGCAGTAGGAGGGGGACACAGCCCCGTCACCCTGCAGTAGGAGGGGGACACGGCCCCGTCACCCTGCAGTAGGAGGAGGACACGGCCCCGTCACCCTGCAGTAGGAGGGGGACACAGCCCCGTCACCCTGCAGTAGGAGGGGGACACAGCCCCGTCACCCTGCAGTAGGAGGGGGACACAGCCCCGTCACCCTGCAGTAGGAGGAGGACACAGCCCCGTCACCCTGCAGTAGGAGGGGGACACAGCCCCGTCACCCTGCAGTAGGAGGGGGACACAGCCCCGTCACCCTGCAGTAGGAGGGGGACACAGCCCCGTCACCCTGCAGTAGGAGGGGGACACAGCCCCGTCACCCTGCAGTAGGAGGGGGACACAGCCCCGTCACCCTGCAGTAGGAGGGGGACACAGCCCCGTCACCCTGCAGTAGGAGGGGGACACAGCCCCGTCACCCTGCAGTAGGAGGGGGACACAGCCCCGTCACCCTGCAGTAGGAGGGGGACACAGCCCCAACACCCTGCAGTAGGAGGAGGACACAGCACCAACATCCTGCAGTAGGAGGACACAACCCCGACAACCTGCAGTAGGAGGACACAGCCACTAGATGGCCACAGTGTACACCCTCTTACACAGATTCATGTACACACCACTGAGTAAAATGCATGATGAATCAGACTTCCGTATTGGCCATTTGTGTTTATACAGGACATCCCGCCCCAACCTACCGTCAACCAAATCATGTCAATAAAGAGCTATATATACGGAGCAATCCACACAGTTACAACATTTGGGAGGTGCACGGCAATGCGGTACCAACTAAATCTGACCTCTGCATGCCTCCGGAGGCTACTCCATAAGGAGCTTTCAGATCAAGCATAAAATTGGTTTTTAAACAGTCATCACAATGAATGGAAATGTTTGGTGGCATGAATGGAATAAGACAAAAACAATGCTGATACAGCCTTATTCTAAAATGGATTAAAAATATATACATTCTCAATCTCCACACAATACACCATAATGACAAAGCAAAAACAGGTTTTTAAAAATGTTAGCCAACTTATTACAAATAAAAACTGAAATCTCATATTTACATAAGTATTCAGACCCTTTACTCAGTACTTTGCTGAAGCACCTTTGGAAGCGATTACAGCCTCGAGTCTTCTTGGGTATGACGCTACAAGCTTGGCACACCTGTATTTGGGGAGTTTCTCCCATTCTTCTCTGCAGATTCCCTCAAGCTCTGTCAGGTTGGATGGGGAGTGTCGCTGCACAGCTATTTTTTGGTCTTTCCAGAAATGTCTGATTGGGTTCAAGTCCGGGCTCCGGTTGGGCCACTCAAGGACATTGAGACTTATCCCGAAGCCACTCCTGAGTTGTCTTGGCTGTGTGTTTAGGGTCATTGTCCTGTTGGAAGGTGAACCTTCTCCCCAGTCTGAGGTCCTGAGCAGGTTTTCATCAAGGATCTCTGTACTTTGCTCTGTTCATCTTTCCCTCGATCCTGACGAGTCAACCAGTTTCTGCCTCTGAAAAACATCCCCATAGCATGAGGCTGCCACCACCATGCTTCACCGTAAGAATGTTGACAGGTTTCCTCCAAACCTGACTTTTGGCATTCAGGCCAAAGAGTTCAATTTTGCTTTCATCAGACAAGATAATCTTGTTTTCTCATGGTCTGAGAGTCCTTAAGGTGCCTTTTGGCAAACTCCAAGTGGGCTATCATGTGTCTTTTACTGAGTAGTGGCTTTCCTTCTACCCACTCTACCATAAAGGCCTGATTGGTGGAGTGCTACAGAGATGGTTGTCCTTCTGGAAGGTTCTCCCATCTCCTTAACAGCCTCTACCCCCAAGCCATAAGACTGCTGAACAAATAATCAAATGGCCACCCAGAGTATTTGCATTGACACCCCTCCCCTTTGTTTTGTACACTGCTGCTACTCGCTGTTTACTGTCTATGCACAGTCACTTTACCCCAACCTCCATGTAAGAATTACCTCGACTAACCTGTACCCCTGCACATTGACTCTACCAGTACCACTGTATATAGCCTCGTTATTTTGTTATGTAAATAACGTGTTACTTTATTAGATTTTTTTACTTTATTTAGTAAATATTTTCTTAACTCTATTTCTTGAAGTGCATTGTTGGTTAAAGGCTTGTAAGTAGAGGTCGACCGATTAATCAGAATGGCCGATTAATTAGGGCCGATTTCAAGTTTTCATAACAATCGGAAATCGGTATTTTTGGGCGCCGGTTTGCAGATTAAAAAAATATATATATATATTTTATTTATACCTTTACTTAACTAGGCAAGTCAGTGTAACCGAAGTGAAATGGCTAGCTAGTTAGCGCGCGCTAATAGCGTTTCAAACATCACTCGCTCTGAGCCTTCTAGTAGTTGTTCCCCTTGCTCTGCATAGGTAACGCTGCTTCGATGGTGGCTGTTGTCGTTGTGTTGCTGGTTCGAGCCCAGGTAGGAGCGAGGAGAGAGACGGAAGCTATACTGTTACACTGGCAATACTAAAGTACCTATAAGAACATCCAATAGTCAAAGGTTAATGAAATACAAACGGTATAGAGAGAAATAGTCCTATAATTCCTATAACAACTACAACCTAAAACTTCTTACCTGGGAATATTGAAGACTCCTGTTAAAAGGAACCACCAGCTTTCATATGTTCTCATGTTCTGAGCAAGGAACTGAAACGTTAGCTTTCTTACATGGCACATATTGCACTTTTACTTTCTTCTCCAACACTTTGTTTTTGCATTATTTTAACCAAATTGAACATGTTTCATTATTTATTTGAGGCTAAATTGATTTTATTGATGTATTATTTTACGTTAAAATAAGTGTTCATTCAATATTGTAGTAATTGTCATTATTAAAAAATTGCCAGATTAATCGGCATCGGCTTTTTAGGTCCTCCAATAATCGGTATCGGTGTTGAAAAATCATAGTCGGTCGACCTCTACTTGTAAGTAAGCATTTCACGGTAAGGTTATGTTCAGCGCATGTGACAAATAACATTTGATTTGATCTAAACAGAGGAAATCTGAAGCTCTGTCAGAGTGACCATCAGGTTTCTTGGTCACCTTCCTGACCAAGGCCCTTCTTCGCGATTGCTCAGTTTGCTCGGGCGGCCAGCTCTAGGAGGAGTCTTTCTAGAAAGCGTAATGGAGGGAAGCTCATCCTAGACTCATTGTGGAGAAGAAACGTCAGTTGGCCAGAGCGATGTGGATCGGTCGCCAGGCAAGAAAATGGTAGCCATATTGGTCAGGGAGAAATCCAAACCAGTCTAATTGGAATGAATGGCAGTAGAGGCATAATCCTGTGACATATCAGGAATTGTAACCTAAAATAGTGTCTTATAATTATAAATACAGTTCCTATGGATTTTATACAAATGTTCTGTATAAATAGCCTCTAAAATATTTGTAAACAGACCATAAATGTAAAAAACAAACGAGTGCTGTTATATGATACAATATCAGTACGTGTTGCTTTTACAAATTGTAAAAGTCCTATCATCAACTGATGTCAGCCAGTGTCTGGCTGTAGACTGACTGCATTGATGAATGCAATGTTGGCATATTGGCAGTTAATTTGAATTTTTTTTTTAAATATTAAATAATTCCTCTAAAACTGGCTGGCTAACTAGCTAACAAACGTACAAATACAGTCTTCAAATTCACTGTTTTACACAATATCTTATCACAGCACTGGCAAACCATGGTTGACCAACTCCCTGACCAAAATGGCTGACTATTCTCACCATAAGAAGGTTCCATTCTAGTATTCTAACTCCATGGTTCTAATCTCATCATGGTGCTGGCATCAGAAGGTGGGTGTGTATCCAACAAATGACACAGATCCTATCGTTAAACATAAAGAGAGTGTTTGTGACCGTCAGCATAAGAAAATAACGTGCATTACTTTGGTAATGGGGGTAAGAGTGAAAAGAGACAGGACTTTAAGAACGTCACACAGCAAACAGACGCTGGGGACTCACTCTAAACTATTGGCTGGATCAGGACATTGTCAGAACCGGTTAGTTACAGCACCTTGCAAGTTGAATACGATAAGATGTTCTTGGATAGGTTATTTAGATGGGGGGGTCTAGGAAGTGTCTTACTGTTTCTGTGTGTGTGTGTGTGTGTGTGTGTGTGTGTGTGTGTGTGTGTTTCTGTGTGTGTGTGTGTGTGTTTCTGTGTGTGTGTGTTTCTGTGTTTCTGTGTGTGTGTGTGTGTGTGTGTTTCTGTGTGTTTCTGTGTGTGTGTGTGTGTGTGTGTGTTTCTGTGTGTGTGTGTGTCTGTGTGTGTGTGTGTGTGTGTGTGTGTGTGTGTGTGTGTGTGTGTGTGTGTGTGTGTGTGTCTCTCTCTTACTGGTGACAGCACTGGCGTTGTTGGGTGTGTCAGCTCTCAGGTACTGGGTGGTCTGGGTGGACGGCTGGGACAGGCCCTGGGAACTGACACTGTCTGAAACACTGGAACACAGAGGAGGGGAGAGGGATGAGAACATGAACTCATGATGAATGTGAGGAAGGAGGTACGACGAAGACGCCAACTTCACAACAATTCTCTTACATCATTATCAAGTAATTTTCGGGCGCTCCTATTGGCCTCCTGGCCAGGTACCCTATGACATCATCCTGAAGGAGCCTGTTCTGTCCTGCTAGGCCTCAAACCAGACAGACTTAACAGATAGAGAACCCATCCCTGCTGTACAACCCATCACAAAGAAATCCTCTTCAGGATCTTCCTATTTACAATAAAAGGAGGGTCTGTCCGTTCACATCTCACCAACAGCAGACTGATTCAATCAAACCAAGCCTGATAAACAGCATTAAAGCAACTCAATTTATCTCAAATATTGCATTAGATAGATTCCTGGTTGGCTGTGAGAGCATGTGAGAATTTGTTCTGGAGAGCGAGAGAGACAGAGAGAGAGAGACCGAGAGACACAGAGACAGAGACAGAGAGAGAGAGACCGAGAGACAGAGACAGAGAGACAGAGAGCGAGCGAGAGAGCACAAGAGAAACACGCATCAACAATGACCTGAGATAACACTGAGACTTATATGAAATCTACCAAGATGGAGTTAGTGGTAGGAATCTAAAAGTAGCGAACCTGAATTTTTTTTATTTTTTATTCAGACCACATCCTATACTCACATAGCATCCGAGTAGGAATGGAGATCTAGGATCAGATAGTGCTGTTTATACAAGTGATCAGCACTGAGACCTTTTGTTAATAGAAGGTCTTCCTGGTACATCTTCATAACCAATGTACAGGGTTTCAACTTGTTCTAATCCATCCAAGCACATATCTACGGAGATGTTAAAAGCTGTGCTGGCTTCATGACGCGCTGTGTGCGGACATCAATATGCTTACTTACTTAACCACTGGCCTCCCGGGTGGCTAAGTGGTTATGGGCGCTGTACTGCAGCGCCAGCTGTGCCACCAGAGACTCTGGGTTCGCGCCCAGCGTCTGTCGTAACCGGCCGCGACCGGGCGACGCACAATTGGCCTAGCGTCGTCCGGGTTAGCGAGGGCAAGTCATATTAGCATCCCGTGCTAGTTGATGATAATCCTAGTCATATTAGCAGCTCATGCTATTTGATGATAATCCTAGTCATATTAGCATCCCAATACAGAGGGCACTGTGAATGGAGATCAGTTGAAGTGAGAAGGTTAGGGGAACACCGGATGAATAGGAGGTACCCAGTCTAAAAAGGACAGCACACTGTCAACAGCACACAATACAACATCACTGATCCTCCTTAGAGGCCCCCCAGGTACTGACCTGTTGTCCAGTTCTACTCTCTTCATGCTGTGTAGATGCATAACAGCCAAGACAATGGCCACCAGGAAGATGACAGCACAGCACACCCCAACACTGATATAGAACACCCTGGTAGAGGTGGTAGGAATGGACACTCCATCTGGAGGAGAGAGCGGGATAGAGGTCAGAGGTTAGAGAGAGAGAGAGAGAGAGAGAGACAGCACAAAACACCCCAACATTGGTATATGTAAATCACGTTACACAATCTGGCAGTCCGAACAGATAAAATGTGGCTTTGGCAGATGACAGGAGAACGCTACCTGCCCGAATGCATAGTCCCAACTGTAAAGTTTGGTGGAGCAGGATTAATGGTATGGGGCTGTTTTTCAGTGAAGGGAAATCTTAATGCTACAGTAAACAATGAGATTCTAGACAATTCCGTGCATCCAACCTTTTGACAACAGTTTGGGGAAGGCCCTTTCCTGTTTCAGCATGACAATGTCCCATGCACGTCGACTGCAAGCCAGGTTTAATCCCCCAACATCAGTGCCCGACCTCACTAATGCTTTTGTGGCTGAATGGAAGCAAGTCCCCGCAGCAATGTTCCAACATTAGTGGAAAACCTTCCCAGAAAAGTGGAGGCTGTTATAGCAGCAAAGGGGGGGGGGGGACCAACTCCATATTAATGGATTTGAGTTGGGATATCTGTCCTGCAAATACTTCAGATCAGAGACAAAAACAACAAAAATCACACTGCACTCGTTAGCATTCTCTAGGGGATTTTACATTTACTTGTTAGCATTGCTAACATTCAGATTACAATAGGCACAGTTGGGGTTTGAAAATAGCGCCTCGTGTTCAGTGTCGGTATTATCAAATATCCCGGTATGGCACAAAGTCTGTATGAAGGTATGACAATCTGGATACTGTCCAAGTCTAATGGAGTTCTAAATAGCAATGCTTCTGACCCAAGCTGGTCTCAGTCCCTCTCTCAGTCTAAGCTCATCTCTCTGTCTGAAAGCTCTCCTCTCATCCCTGTGCCTTTTAAAAGCTTTTCTGAGATGCCTCAGGTCCAGGCCCACCCAAGCAGAAGAAGGCAAGTACCAAGTACTAAGTACCAGGACAGCTAATGGCTGCTGGTCACTGAGGCAGCAACAGCACACGGTTCACTATAATAGTCCTGAATAAACCCCATGGAGAGGTGACTGGAGAGAGGGAGAGGTGACTGGAGAGAGGGAGAGGTGACTGGAGAGGTGGAGGGGGGGTTGAGAGGGGGGAATCAGAGAGTTTCAAAGGATAAAACCCATCTCCCTCTAGGTCTAGTATTATACTGCCTTGCTGTACTGCCTTGCTGAGGCAGAGGCTATAACAGAGATGATTGGAGATGTAAACGAGGGGGGGAGCCTTATTGAACTGCATGGCTGTATACACGGAGAGCCTTATTGAACTGCATGGCTGTATACACGGAGAGCCTTATTGAACTGCATGGCTGTATACACGGAGAGCCTTATTGAACTGCATGGCTGTATACACGGAGAGCCTTATTGAACTGCATGGCTGTATACACGGAGAGCCTTATTGAACTGCATGGCTGTATACACGGAGAGCCTTATTGAACTGCATGGCTGTATACACGGAGAGCCTTATTGAACTGCATGGCTGTATACACGGAGAGCCTTATTGAACTGCATGGCTGTATACACGGAGAGCCTTATTGAACTGCATGGCTGTATACACGGAGAGCCTTATTGAACTGCATGGCTGTATACACGGAGAGCCTTATTGAACTGCATGGCTGTATACACGGAGAGCCTTATTGAACTGCATGGCTGTATACACGGAGAGCCTTATTGAACTGCATGGCTGTATACACGGAGAGCCTTATTGAACTGCATGGCTGTATACACGGAGAGCCTTATTGAACTGCATGGCTGTATACACGGAGAGCCTTATTGAACTGCATGGCTGTATACACGGAGAGCCTTATTGAACTGCATGGCTGTATACACGGAGAGCCTTATTGAACTGCATGGCTGTATACATGGAGAGCCTTATTGAACTGCATGGATGTATACATGGAGAGCCTTATTGAACTGCATGGCTGTATACATGGAGAGCCTTATTGAACTGCATGGCTAAATACATGGAGGTGGAGAGAGCCTTATTGAACTGCATGGTTGAATACGGAGAGCCTTATTGAACTGCATGGCTGTATACATGGAGGTGGAGGAGAGCCTTATTGAACTGCATGGCTGAATACATGGAGAGCCTTAATGAACTGCATGGCTGAATACATGGAGATGGAGAGCCTTATTGAACTGCATGGCTGAATACATGGAGAGCCTTATTGAGCTACATGGTTGAATACATGGAGGTGGAGGGGAGCCTTATTGAACTGCATGGCTGAATACATGGAGGTGGAGGAGAGCCTTATTGAACTGCATGGCTGAATACATGGAGGTGGAGAGCCTTATTGAACTGCATGGCTGAATACATGGAGAGCCTTATTGAACTGCATGGCTGAATACATGGAGATGGAGGAGAGCCTTATTGAACTGCATGGCTGAATACATGGAGGAGAGCCTTATTGAGCTACATGGTTGAATACATGGAGGTGAAGGGGAGCCTTATTGAACTGCATGGCTGAATACATGGAGGAGAGCCTTATTGAGCTACATGGTTGAATACATGGAGGTGGAGGGGAGCCTTATTGAACTGCATGGCTGAATACATGGAGAGCCTTATTGAACTGCATGACTGTATACATGGAGAGCCTTATTGAACTGCATGGCTGAATACATGGAGGTGGAGGAGAGCCTTATTGAGCTGTGTACATGGAGATCCTACAACTCATTGTGTTCCATTAAGCTCTGTGGTTGTATACTGCCACTTAGTCTGAGCCTATCCGCTGTAACATTCTAGTCTAGTTTAGGGGACAGGATATAGGATGTATGGCTATATGGAGCTGGTTTAGGGGACAGGATATAGGATGTATGGCTATACGGAGCTGGTTTAGGGGACAGGATATAGGATGTATGGCTATACGGAGCTGGTTTAGGGGACAGGATATAGGATATGGATTGGCCTACTTACTCTCCGGCCTCTGAATGGTCTTGTTGTTGGAGACCGGTGTAATCTTCGGATCAGAATCAATTCCTGTTAGAGACACAGAGGAGGAAGAACGGTTTAGAGCAGGAAGCAAAATGAAGATCAGTAGCGGGACATTAAGGGGATTGGTAGACCGATGTATACAAGGCTGGAGCCACACAGATTTCACAAACTAAGCATTTACCAAGATGTGATACAACTTAGAAATAGCCAGCTGCTTAACAGTCCTGGACAGACACCATTTTTACAACACGGAATATGAGGCAGAGAGAGGCACAAAACCACTACCCTCCTCAGGTGGCTGATTTGACTCGTGTTTAAAATAAGCCGTAGCGGGCATAGAGTTATTAGATTTATTGTCCGTTTCCTCTCAGCAAAGCATATGACAAGCAGGGTGTGTGTGTGTGTGTGTGTGTGTGTGTGTGTGTGTAATTATCTAGTGTGGTTGAAAATAGCAGCAGCAGAACTTAAGACAAACACCTTTCCATCAACATAATGCTTTCTGAAAGTACTGAAACCCCTGGACTTTATCCACATTTTGTTACATTAAAGCCTTATTCAAAAAACGGATTAAATAAATAAAAAAAATACTCAGAAATCTACACACAATACTCCATAATGACAAAGTGAAAACAGGTTTAGACGTTTTAGCAAATGTATTAAATATAAAATCAGAAATACCTTATTTACATAAGTATTCAGACCCTTTGCTATGAGACTCGAAATTGAGCTCAGGTGCATCCTGTTTCCATCTATCATCCCTCAGATGTTTCTACAACTTGATTGGAGTCCACCTTCGGTAAATTCAACTGATTGAACATGATTTGCAAAGGCACACACCTGTCTATATAAGGTCCCACAGTTGACAGTGCATGTCAGAGCAAAAACCAAGCCATGAGGTCGAAGGAACTGTCCGTAGAGCTCAGAGACTGGATTGTGTCGAGGCACAGATTTGGGGAAGGGTACCAAAACATGCCTGCAGCATTGAAGTTCCCCAAGAACACAGTGGCCTCCATCATTCTTAAATATAAGAAGTTTGGACACAGCAAGACTCTTCCTAGAGCTGGCCGCCCAGGAGAACTGAGCAATCGGGGGAGAAGGGCCTTGGTCAGGGAGGTGACCAAGACCCAATGGTCACTTTGACAGAGCTCTGGAGTTCCTCTGTGGAGATGGGAGAACATTACAGAAGAACAACCATCTCTGCAGCACTCCACCAATCAGGCATTCATGGTAGAGTGGCCAGACCGCAACCACTCCTCAGTAAAAAGCACCAATCAGGACTTCATGGTAGAGTGGCCAGACCGCAACCACTCCTCAGTAAAAAGCACCAATCAGGCCTTCATTGTAGAGTGGCCAGACCGCAACCACTCCTCAGTAAAAAGCACCAATCAGGCCTTCATGGTAGAGTGGCCAGACCGCAACCACTCCTCAGTAAAAAGCACCAATCAGGCCTTCATTGTAGAGTGGCCAGACCGCAACCACTCCTCAGTAAAAAGCACCAATCAGGCCTTCATTGTAGAGTGGCCAGACCACAACCACTCCTCAGTAAAAAGCACCAATCAGGCCTTCATGGTAGAGTGGCCAGACCGCAACCACTCCTCCGTAAAAAGGCACATGACAACCTTTTAAACAGGATTCTCTGGTCTGATGAAACCAAGACTGAACTCTTTGGCCTGAAGGCCAAGCATTATATCTGGAGGAAACCTGGCACCATCCCTACAGTGAAGCACGGTGGTGGCAGCAACAAGCCGTGGGGATGTTTTTCAGCGGCAGGGACTGGGAGACTAGTCAGGATTGAGGAAAAGATGAACAGAGCAAAGTACAGAGAGATACTTGACGGCAGAGTTCCTCTGTTCAGTGTCTGTACTTTTGCCCATCTTAATCTTTTCTTTTTATTGGCCAGTTTGAGATACAGATTTTTTCTTTGCAACTCTGCCTAGAAGGCCAGCATCCCAGAGTCGCCTCTTCACTGTTGACGTTGAGACTGGACAGAGGAACTCTGCCTAGAAGGCCAGCATCCCAGAGTCGCCTCTTCACTGTTGACGTTGAGACTGGACAGAGGAACTCTGCCTAGAAGGCCAGCATCCCAGAGTCGCCTCTTCACTGTTGACGTTGAGACTGGACAGAGGAACTCTGCCTAGAGGGCCAGCATCCCAGAGTCGCCTCTTCACTGTTGACGTTGAGACTGGACAGAGGAACTCTGCCTAGAAGGCCAGCATCCCAGAGTCGCCTCTTCACTGTTGACGTTGAGACTGGACAGAGGAACTCTGCCTAGAAGGCCAGCATCCCAGAGTCGCCTCTTCACTGTTGACGTTGAGACTGGACAGAGGAACTCTGCCTAGAAGGCCAGCATCCCAGAGTCGCCTCTTCACTGTTGACGTTGAGACTGGACAGAGGAACTCTGCCTAGAAGGCCAGCATCCCAGAGTCGCCTCTTCACTGTTGACGTTGAGACTGGACAGAGGAACTCTGCCTAGAAGGCCAGCATCCCAGAGTCGCCTCTTCACTGTTGACGTTGAGACTGGTGTTTTGCTGGTACTATTTAATGAAGCTGCCAGTTGAGGACTTGTGAGGCGTCTGCTTCTCAAACTAGACTCTAATGTACTTGTCCTCTTGCTCAGTTGTGCACCGGGGCCTCCCACTCCTCTTTCTATTCTGGTTAAAGCCCGTTTGCGCTGTTCTGTGAAGGGAGTAGTACACAGCGTTGTGCGAGATCTTCAGTTTCTTGACAATTTCTCGCATGGAATAGCCTTCATTTCTCAGAACAAGAATAGACTGACGAGTTTCAGAAGACAGTTGATTGTTTCTGGCTATTTTGAGCCTGTAATCGAACCCACAAATGCTGATGCTCCAGATACTCAACTAGTGTAAAGGCCAGTTTTATTGCTTCTTTAATCAACACAACAGTTTTCAGCTGTGCTAACATAATTGCAGCACGGGCTGCTACTATGACTAGGATTATCATCAACTAGCTAGGGCTGCTACTATGACTAGGATTATCATCAACTAGCACGGGCTGCTACTATGACTAGGATTATCATCAACTAGCACGGGATGCTAGGTGTTCCAGCATCGCCACAGACGGTGTTCCAGCATCGCCACAGACGGTGATCCAGCATCGCCACAGACGGTGATCCAGCGTCGCCACAGACAAACAGTGTTCCAGCATCGCCACAGACAAACAGTGTTCCAGCATCGCCACAGACAAAGTGTTCCAGCATCGCCACAGACAAACAGTGTTCCAGCATCGCCACAGACAAACAGTGTTCCAGCATCGCCACAGACAAACAGTGTTCCAGCATCGCCACAGACACAAACGGTGTTACAGAATCAGAGGGAGCACACGTTGGAGGGGGAGATGGAGACAGTTTGATGGTTTAAGGTAGAAAAACAATTGTTTATAATAATTATTAATTTACACTACTGCTATTGTGTATATATTTACCTAAAAAAATACAATAGAATTAATTAATTTGAACAATTACAACTGTTATTTTATTCACGGTCTTCACCCATAATCGTCAATGACACGGTTATACTGTTCAGGCCCTGACTGACAGGAAGAGGAGTCTTACGTTTGTAGCACATTTTCCTCCTCTTGAAGTTGAGGACTGTGAAGTTGTTCGAGTGGCTGGTGAGGTTGAGCTGTACCGTCAGGACCGCCTCTCCATCTACCTTCCCTGAGCAGAACAGGTCCACTCTGAACACTACACACACACAGAGAGAGAAACACAGATTGACAGAGAGAGAGCCAACACAGCGACAGACAGAGAGAGATTACACTGGGTTCCCCTGTGTTCCTACTGCAGGCTTTATTAGGGACCCTACTGCAGGCTTTATTAGGGACCCTACTGCAGGCTTTATTAGGGACCCTACTGCAGGCTTTATTAGGGTACCTTCTGCAGGCTTTATTAGGGACCCTACTGCAGGCTTTATTAGGGACCCTACTGCAGGCTTTATTAGGGACCCTACTGCAGGCTTTATTAGGGACCCTACTGCAGGCTTTATTAGGGACCCTACTGCAGGCTTTATTAGGGACCCTACTGCAGGCTTTATTAGGGACCCTACTGCAGGCTTTATTAGGGACCCTACTGCAGGCTTTATTAGGGACCCTACTGCAGGCTTTATTAGGGACCCTACTGCAGGCTTTATTAGGGACCCTACTGCAGGCTTTATTAGGGACCCTACTGCAGGCTTTATTAGGGACCCTACTGCAGGCTTTATTAGGGACCCTACTGCAGGCTTTATTAGGGACCCTACTGCAGGCTTTATTAGGGACCCTACTGCAGGCTTTATTAGGGACCCTACTGCAGGCTTTATTAGGGACCCTACTGCAGGCTTTATTAGGGACCCTACTGCAGGCTTTATTAGGGACCCTACTGCAGGCTTTATTAGGGACCCTACTGCAGGCTTTATTAGGGACCCTACTGCAGGCTTTATTAGGGGCCCTACTGCAGGCTTTATTAGGGACCCTACTGCAGGCTTTATTAGGGACCCTACTGCAGGCTTTATTAGGGACCCTACTGCAGGCTTTATTAGGGACCCTACTGCAGGCTTTATTAGGGACCCTACTGCAGGCTTTATTAGGGACCCTACTGCAGGCTTTATTAGGGACCCTACTGCAGGCTTTATTAGGGACCCTACTGCAGGCTTTATTAGGGACCCTACTGCAGGCTTTATTAGGGACCCTACTGCAGGCTTTATTAGGGACCCTACTGCAGGCTTTATTAGGGACCCTACTGCAGGCTTTATTAGGGACCCTACTGCAGGCTTTATAATAGAATTTGATTGATTGACTGATCTAGCAACACACACGTTCCAGAAGAACTCAAATATTTTTTTTGTGGCTCTGAATATTAATACATACTTTTAAAATACAGAAGATAATTATAATGTTCATAATACCAGTGGAGGATGGGAAGTGATGATTGGTTGACAGACCTGAGGCTGTGCGAGGCACCTCCCCCTGGGCAGAGATGTTGCTCTGTGGTTGGTTCATAGCTGCAGGTTTGTCTACATGGAAACCCATCCTGTAATCAACCTGTAGGAGAGGGGCGGAAAGAAGGATGAGTGAGAGAGACCGAGTGACCGACCGACCGACAGAGTGACCGGCCGACCGACCGACAGTGACCGGCCGACCGACCGACAGAGTGACCGGCCGACCGACCGACAGAGTGACCGGCCGACCGACCGACAGAGTGACCGGCCGACCGAGGGAGAGAGACCGAGCGTGTACCTTATCCTTGGAGCGCCAGGTAAAGTGCAGGCTGTTGGTCTCGCTGGGTACAGGCAGGATGAAGGAGAGAGCATAGTGGTTTACCACGTCATCCCTCACGTAGTACAGCTCTGCATCTAGACCTGCAATACACACACACACACACACACACGGTTAGTGCAACATAAACACCTGAAAGAATGAGAAACACAGGGATGGGCATTTGAAATCATTTCACTATTTGAATTAATTAATTAAAAAAATATATGGGAAATCTGGACAGTGGAAACATCCACTGTTTTTATTTTACACACAATACCCCAGACAAATGTTTACTGCACAGGCTGTGGGAGAGATGGTGTCTACAGCAGGACAGGGATGGACAGGGGCCAGTGGTATGTGAGACTAGGGAGAGATGTTGTCTACAGCAGGACAGGGGCCAGTGGTGAGAGACTAGGGAGAGATGTTGTCTACAGCAGGACAGGGGCCAGTGGTGTGTGAGACTAGGGAGAGATGTTGTCTACAGCAGGACAGGGGCCAGTAGTGTGTGAGACTAGGGAGAGATGTTGTCTACAGCAGGGTGGGGATGGACTGGTGGTGTGAGAGACTAGGGAGAGATGTTGTCTACAGCAGGGTGGGGATGGACTGGTGGTGTGAGAGACTAGGGAGATGTCTACAGCAGGGCGGGGATGGACAGGGGCCAGTAGTGTGTGAGACTAGGGAGAGAGAAAAAGTTGCCAGACTCGTACTAGTTAGACAAACTTGTTATCCATCATTCCATCTGGCAGTGCTTCCGTTGCATCAAATCTATGTAAAGAATCAAGCTGAAACAGACAGATGTTAGCTACCTAACCAACTGAAGCCATGTTGCCGCGCTACCTAACCAACTGAAGCCATGTTGCCCCGCTACCTAACCAACTGAAGCGATGTTGCCCCGCTACCTAACCAACTGAAGCCATGTTGCCCCGCTACCTAACCAACTGAAGCCATGTTGCCGCGCTACCTAACCAACTGAAGCCATGTTGCCGCGCTACCTAACCAACTGAAGCCATGTTGCCCCGCTACCTAACCAACTGAAGCGATGTTGCCCCGCTACCTAACCAACTGAAGCCATGTTGCCCCGCTACCTAACCAACTGAAGCCATGTTGCCCCGCTACCTAACCAACTGAAGCGATGTTGCCCCGCTACCTAACCAACTGAAGCGATGTTGCCCCGCTACCTAACCAACTGAAGCGATGTTGCCCCGCTACCTAACCAACTGAAGCGATGTTGCCCCGCTACCTAACCAACTGAAGTGATGTTGCCCCGCTACCTAACCAACTGAAGTGATGTTGCCCCGCTACCTAACCAACTGAAGTGATGTTGCCCCGCTACCTAACCAACTGAAGCGATGTTGCCCCCCTACCTATCCAACTGAAGCGATGTTGCCGCGCTACCTAACCAACTGAAGTGATGTTGCCCCGCTACCTAACCAACTGAAGCGATGTTGCCCCGCTACCTAACCAACTGAAGTGATGTTGCCCCGCTACCTAACCAACTGAAGCGATGTTGCCCCCCTACCTAACCAACTGAAGTGATGTTGCCCCCCTACCTAACCAACTGAAGCGATGTTGCCGCGCTACCTAACCAACTGAAGCCATGTTGCCTCGCTACCTAACCAACCGAAGCGATGTTGGTGCGCTACCTAACCAACTGAAGTGATGTTGCCCCCCTACCTAACCAACTGAAGCCATGTTGCCGCGCTACCTAACCAACTGAAGCCATGTTGCCGCGCTACCTAACCAACTGAAGTGATGTTGCCCCCCTACCTAACCAACTGAAGCCATGTTGCCCCGCTACCTAACCAACTGAAGCGATGTTGGTGCGCTACCTAACCAACTGAAGTGATGTTGCCCCGCTACCTAACCAACTGAAGCGATGTTGCCTCGCTACCTAACCAACTGAAGCGATGTTGCCCCGCTACCTAACCAACTGAAGCGATGTTGCATCTCTACCTAACCAACTGAAGCGATGTTGTTGCGCTACCTAACCAACTGAAGCGATGTTGGTGCGCTACCTAACCAACTGAAGTGATGTTGGTGCGCTACCTAACCAACTGAAGTGATGTTGCCCCGCTACCTAACCAACTGAAGTGATGTTGCCTCGCTACCTAACCAACTGAAGCGATGTTGCCTCGCTACCTAACCAACTGAAGCGATGTTGCCCCGCTACCTAACCAACTGAAGCGATGTTGCCCCGCTACCTAACCAACTGAAGCGATGTTGCCTCGCTACCTAACCAACTGAAGCGATGTTGCCTCGCTACCTAACCAACTGAAGCCATGTTGCCCCCCTACCTAACCAACTGAAGCGATGTTGCCCCCCTACCTAACCAACTGAAGCGATGTTGCCCCCCTACCTAACCAACTGAAGCGATGTTGCCCCCCTACCTAACCAACTGAAGCGATGTTGCCCCCCTACCTAACCAACTGAAGCGATGTTGCCGCGCTACCTAACCAACTGAAGCGATGTTGCCGCGCTACCTAACCAACTGAAGCGATGTTGCCGCGCTACCTAACCAACTGAAGCGATGTTGCCGCGCTACCTAACCAACTGAAGCTATGTTGCCTCGCTACCTAACCAACTGAAGCTATGTTGCCTCGCTACCTAACCAATTGAAGCGATGTTGCCCCGCTACCTAACCAACTGAAGCGATGTTGCCGCGCTCCTCGTCCTGGTCTACAACAACTTCGTTCAGATTAAACAGCCTACCTGAGGGTTGCTGGCTGTAGCCTACTCCTTCTCATTTAGCAAACTTAATTTGGACATTTTAGTTAATTTTGCATTGATTACAGATCTCCCACTTCCAGCAGTGATTTATACACACTAGATGGCTGACAGGGGGCGCTGTTTTGAAGCCACTGCGCCTCCATCTTGGTACTCCTCCCATTCTAAAATAAAATATTTTTGGAAGCTATATTCATTTATTAAATGTCTACATTTGTTTTACTACTTGTATTCTATTACAGATACCTTAATGCTTTTAAATTAAAACTGTGCTAAACATAAAAAATGTTTCACAAAAACATTTCCTTAGAGTATACATTTTTTTGAAAGTACTAATGTTACGGTCCCTACTGACAAATACAGTGCCATCAGAAAGCATTCATAACCCAGGACGTGTATTCCGCATGTGTTACAGCCTGAATTCAATATGGATGGAATTCATTTCCTTCCCTCTGGCCCATCTACACACAATACCCCATAATGACAAAGTGAGTCATCGTACTTTCCCCCAACAGTTAACCTACTCTATTGGTCAGCTGTTTGAGAAAAATGTGGCTTTGAGGAAGAAAAATGTGCCTGTTCCAAAAGAATGGGACAGTTATAGGATGATAGATCCCAAATTCATACAACCAGTAGGACGAGACTACATAACATAAAAACATTAAAAAGCAATACATCCGATAAACAGATCAGACAAAGTTTACCTTAACCTAATATTTTTTCACATTAGCAGCGCAGCAATGCACACAAGGCAGTAGGCGACACCTACTGATAGGTTCCATAATGCACATGCGAGCAGTTTCATGTGACAGATTAAAATATCAGTTAGAAATTTAGAAAGAGAGGAAATCTAATATGCAACAACTAGCACGGGCTGCTAATATGACTAGGATTATCATCAACTAGCACGGGCTGCTAATATGACTAGGATTATCATCAACTAGCACGGGCTGCTAATATGACTAGGATTATCATCAACTAGCACGGGCTGCTAATATGACTAGGATTATCATCAACTAGCACGGGCTGCTAATATGACTAGGATTATCATCAACTAGCACGGGCTGTTAATATGACTAGGATTATCATCAACTAGCTAGGGCTGCTAATATGACTAGGATTATCATCAACTAGCACGGGCTGCTAATATGACTAGGATTATCATCAACTAGCACGGGCTGCTAATATGACTAGGATTATCATCAACTAGCACGGGCTGCTAATATGACTAGGATTATCATCAACTAGCACGGGCTGCTAATATGACTAGGATTATCATCAACTAGCACGGGCTGCTAATATGACTAGGATTATCATCAACTAGCACGGGCTGCTAATATGACTAGGATTATCATCAACTAGCACGGGCTGTTAATATGACTAGGATTATCATCAACTAGCACGGGCTGTTAATATGACTAGGATTATCATCAACTAGCACGGGCTGCTAATATGACTAGGATTATCATCAACTAGCACGGGCTGTTAATATGACTAGGATTATCATCAACTAGCACGGGCTGGTAATATGACTAGGATTATCATCAACTAGCACGGGCTGTTAATATGACTAGGATTATCATCAACTAGCACGGGCTGCTAATATGACTAGGATTATCATCAACTAGCACGGGCTGTTAATATGACTAGGATTATCATCAACTAGCACGGGCTGCTAATATGACTAGGATTATCATCAACTAGCACGGGCTGCTAATATGACTAGGATTATCATCAACTAGCACGGGCTGCTAATATGACTAGGATTATCATCAACTAGCACGTGCTGTTAATATGACTAGGATTATCATCAACTAGCACAGGCTGCTAATATGACTAGGATTATCATCAACTGGCACGGGATGCTAATATGACTAGGATTATCATCAACTAGCACGGGATGCTAATATGACTAGGATTATCATCAACTAGCACGGGATGCTAATATGACTAGAATTATCATCAACTAGCACGGAATGCTAATATGACTAGAATTATCATCAACTAGCATGGGATGCTAATATGACTAGGATTATCATCAACTAGCACGGGCTGCTAATATGACTAGGATTATCATCAACTAGCACGGACTGCTAATATGACTAGGATTATCATCAACTAGCACGGGCTGCTATAATGACTAGGATTATCATCAACTAGCACGGGCTGCTATAATGACTAGGATTATCATCAACTAGCACGGTATGCTAATACGACTAGGATTATCATCAACTAGCACGGAATGCTAATATGACTAGGATTATCATCAACTAGCTAGGGCTGTTAATATGACTAGGATTATCATCAACTAGCATGGGCTGCTAATATGACTAGGATTATCATCAACTAGCACGGCTGCTAATATGACTAGGATTATAATCAACTAGCACGGGCTGCTAATATGACTAGGATTATCATCAACTAGCACGGGCTGCTAATATGACTAGGATTATCATCAACTAGCACGGGCTGCTAATATGACTAGGATTATCATCAACTAGCACGGGCTGCTAATATGACTAGGATTATCATCAACTAGCACGGGCTGTTAATATGACTAGGATTATCATCAACTAGCTAGGGCTGCTAATATGACTAGGATTATCATCAACTAGCACGGGCTGCTAATATGACTAGGATTATCATCAACTAGCACAGGCTGCTAATATGACTAGGATTATCATCAACTAGCACGGGCTGCTAATATGACTAGGATTATCATCAACTAGCACGGGCTGCTAATATGACTAGGATTATCATCAACTAGCACGGGCTGCTAATATGACTAGGATTATCATCAACTAGCACGGGCTGCTAATATGACTAGGATTATCATCAACTAGCACGGGCTGTTAATATGACTAGGATTATCATCAACTAGCACGGGCTGTTAATATGACTAGGATTATCATCAACTAGCACGGGCTGCTAATATGACTAGGATTATCATCAACTGGCACGGGATGCTAATATGACTAGGATTATCATCAACTAGCACGGGATGCTAATATGACTAGGATTATCATCAACTAGCACGGGATGATAATATGACTAGAATTATCATCAACTAGCACGGAATGCTAATATGACTAGAATTATCATCAACTAGCATGGGATGCTAATATGACTAGGATTATCATCAACTAGCACGGGCTGCTAATATGACTAGGATTATCATCAACTAGCACGGGCTGCTATAATGACTAGGATTATCATCAACTAGCACGGGCTGCTATAATGACTAGGATTATCATCAACTAGCACGGTATGCTAATACGACTAGGATTATCATCAACTAGCACGGAATGCTAATATGACTAGGATTATCATCAACTAGCTAGGGCTGTTAATATGACTAGGATTATCATCAACTAGCATGGGCTGCTAATATGACTAGGATTATCATCAACTAGCACGGCTGCTAATATGACTAGGATTATAATCAACTAGCACGGGCTGCTAATATGACTAGGATTATCATCAACTAGCACGGGCTGCTAAAATGACTAGGATTATCATCAACTAGCATGGGATGCTAATATGACTAGAATTATCATCAACTAGCACGAAATGCTAATATGACTAGAATTATCATCAACTAGCACGAAATGCTAATATGACTAGAATTATCATCAACTAGCACGGGATGCTAATATGACTAGGATTATCATCAACTAGCACGGAATGCTAATATGACTAGAATTATCATCAACTAGCACGGGATGCTAATATGACTAGGATTATCCTCAACTAGCACGGGATGCTAATATGACTAGGATTATCATCAACTAGCACGGGCTGCTAATATGACTAGGATTATCATCAACTAGCACGTGCTGTTAATATGACTAGGATTATCATCAACTAGCACGGGCTGCTATAATGACTAGGATTATCATCAACTAGCACGGAATGCTAATATGACTAGGATTATCATCAACTAGCATGGGCTGTTAATATGACTAGGATTATCATCAACTAGCATGGGCTGCTAATATGACTAGGATTATCATCAACTAGCACGGCTGCTAATATGACTAGGATTATAATCAACTAGCACGGGCTGCTAATATGACTAGGATTATCATCAACTAGCACAGGCTGCTAATATGACTAGGATTATCATCAACTAGCACGGGCTGCTAATATGACTAGGATTATCATCAACTAGCACAGGCTGCTAATATGACTAGGATTATCATCAACTGGCACGGGATGCTAATATGACTAGGATTATCATCAACTAGCACGGGATGCTAATATGACTAGGATTATCATCAACTAGCACGGGATGCTAATATGACTAGAATTATCATCAACTAGCACGGAATGCTAATATGACTAGAATTATCATCAACTAGCATGGGATGCTAATATGACTAGGATTATCATCAACTAGCACGGGCTGCTAATATGACTAGGATTATCATCAACTAGCACGGACTGCTAATATGACTAGGATTATCATCAACTAGCACGGGCTGCTATAATGACTAGGATTATCATCAACTAGCACGGGCTGCTATAATGACTAGGATTATCATCAACTAGCACGGTATGCTAATACGACTAGGATTATCATCAACTAGCACGGAATGCTAATATGACTAGGATTATCATCAACTAGCTAGGGCTGTTAATATGACTAGGATTATCATCAACTAGCATGGGCTGCTAATATGACTAGGATTATCATCAACTAGCACGGCTGCTAATATGACTAGGATTATAATCAACTAGCACGGGCTGCTAATATGACTAGGATTATCATCAACTAGCACGGGCTGCTAAAATGACTAGGATTATCATCAACTAGCATGGGATGCTAATATGACTAGAATTATCATCAACTAGCACGAAATGCTAATATGACTAGAATTATCATCAACTAGCACGAAATGCTAATATGACTAGAATTATCATCAACTAGCACGGGATGCTAATATGACTAGGATTATCATCAACTAGCACGGAATGCTAATATGACTAGAATTATCATCAACTAGCACGGGATGCTAATATGACTAGGATTATCCTCAACTAGCACGGGATGCTAATATGACTAGGATTATCATCAACTAGCACGGACTGCTAATATGACTAGGATTATCATCAACTAGCACGGGCTGCTATAATGACTAGGATTATCATCAACTAGCACGGGCTGCTATAATGACTAGGATTATCATCAACTAGCACGGGATGCTAATATGACTAAAATTATCATCAACTAGCACGGGATGCTAATATGACTAGGATTATCATCAACTAGCACGGTATGCTAATACGACTAGGATTGTGCCGGCTGCTGGGCAACGAAAGAAAGTTGATGTAAAATAATTGCCTCCGCGGATCTGGTTTGATTTTGTCTAAGACATGCCTCATAACATGTTTTAAAAAGTTCAGAAAATGGAGTACATGTTTTCGAAATGCTGGCAGGCACCAATTTTATTGATTGGCTTCTTTTTTTTTTTTTTTTTTAATCAGCCAAAAGCCGGCTAAGGGAAACCCTCATCCAAAATGTAATGAATAACTTAGCCATGCTCAAAGGGATATTCAATGTCGGCCTATTTTGTTGTTAAGTTTACCAAATAGGTGGCCTTTCTTGTGAGGAATGGTAAAACCTCTCTGGTCTTTGTGTTACAATCTGTGTTTGAAATTCACTGCTCCACTGAGGAACCTAACAGATAAATTGTATGTGTGGGGGGACAGAGATGAGGTAGTCATTCAAAAATCACGTTAAACACTATTATTGCACACAGAGTGAGTCCATGCAACTTAAGGTCATTTTTACTCCTGAACTTATTTAGGCTTGCCATAACAAAAAGGGGTTGAATACTTGACTCAAGCCATTTAATTTTTTTCATTAATTAATTAGTAAACATTCCCCAAAACATAATTCCACTTTAACATGATGGTGTATTGTGTGTAGGCCAGTGACACAAAACCTCAAATGTAATCCATTTTTAAATTCAGGCTTTAAGACAACAAATGTGGACAAAGTCAAGAGCGGTGAATACTTTGAAGGAATTGTAAATCCATTACATTTTGTCCTTGAAAATGTTTATTGAAATACTGTAGAATTCCATTCATTCCTATGGAGGACAACTAGTTTTGACCGACGGATGGAAAGCCTCTCATTGAGTATGCAAAGCTGTCATATCAAGGCAAAGGCTGGCTACTATGAAGAATCTCAAATATGAAAATATATCTTGATTTGCTTTAACAAAAAAAACTACTTTTTGGGTTACTACATGATTCCATGTGTGTTATTTCATAGTTCTGATGTCTTCACTATTATTCTACAATGTAGAAAATAGTCAAAAAATTAAAAAGAAGAAAAACCAATGAATGAGTTAGTGCGTCCACTCTTCAGACTGGTGCTGTACATCATTGGTTGCTACACGCGGAGCCTGACTGGAGAGCCAACAAAAACAAGAAGCACGCGGGGAAACCTGTGCATGCTTTTTATAGGTTACACGTCATAAAAACAACATTATAACTTACTCAGAGACAGAGCAGAGAATAACAGCATGCTTTACGGGGAAATCTCCCATGGAAAGGGCATTTTAGTCCAGGACTAGACTTAATCTGTTTTTTAAAAAACAGCCCTAAATGCCATCGTCACAAAAGCCACTTAATTTGTGATAAAAACCTTTATTAAAACATTTAGGCCTATGGGCTAGGCTACATGAGGTGTGATACTAACCTTATAGGACTATGGGCTAGGCTACATGAGGTGTGATACTAACCTTATAGGACTATGGGCTGGGCTACATGAGGTGTGATACTAACCTTATAGGACTATGGGCTAGGCTACATGAGGTGTGATACTAACCTTATAGGACTATGGGCTAGGCTACATGAGGTGTGATACTAACCTTATAGGACTATGGGCTAGACTACATGAGGTGTGATACTAACCTTATAGGACTATGGGCTAGGCTACATGAGGTGTGATACTAACCTTATAGGCCTATGGGCTAGGCTACATGAGGTGTGATACTAACCTTATAGGAAGGACTATGGGCTAGGCTACATGAGGTGTGATACTAACCTTATAGGACTATGGGCTAGGCTACATGAGGTGTGATACTAACCTTATAGGCCTATGGGCTAGGCTACATGAGGTGTGATACTAACCTTATAGGCCTATGGGCTAGGCTACATGAGGTGTGATACTAACCTTATAGGCCTATGGGCTAGGCTACATGAGGTGTGATACTAACCTTATAGGACTATGGGCTAGGCTACATAAGGTGTGATACTAACCTTATAGGACTATGGGCTAGGCTACATGAGGTGTGATACTAACCTTATAGGACTATGGGCTAAGCTACATGAGGTGTGATACTAACCTTATAGGACTATGGGCTAGGCTACATGAGGTGTGATACTAACCTTATAGGACTATGGGCTAGGCTACATGAGGTGTGATGCTAACCTTATAGGACTATGGGCTAGGCTACATGAGGTGTGATGCTAACCTTATAGGACTATGGGCTAGGCTACAAGAGGAGTGAGAATAAAAGGCGTTGTTTCTAATGCTGGGCATCATACACAAGTGAAAGGCTAATATTGTCACCCATCAGACTATTCTTGATTTAATCTAGTCTTTACATAGACTAAATAATATATGGTGTGAAATTTGTTTTCATTTAGAATGGATCATTATCATGCATCTGTACATCTGTATTGAAACAGGGGCATTGGAAAAAATACCTGTCATCTATGCATTTAAATAGCGAAGAAAGGACGCTTTTCCCCGTGGTTCATTTTCATGCCAGCCAGGTAGGCTATACTCCTGTTGTAAAGAGAAGCAATGTGCTTCATATTAGGAAAGTTGAGAAATAAATATAGTAGGTCTTGCCTATTGAAAACTGATGGGTTCCTCCTCCTTTTAATAGAGGCCATCACTCTTGTTTTCTCACGCAAGCTCAAGGGCTCTCATGAAGTGTTTGATTAGAATTTTGATTACATTTGAATTGATGTCAGAGTGATTAGAGGGACAATAGAGCACTGAGTACCAGGCAGTTAACAAGTTTGGTGGCTAGTAATGACCATCAGCTGCATCAGAGCTTGGAGAAGCCTAATTACCGTGACTTAACGGTCATGTGGAATTTGACTGGCGTCATGACTCGTGACCACCAGCGTGACAGTAATGCGATCACCACAACAGCCCTAGTCCCAGGTCCAGAGTTCAGATTGAGGGCCCTATTTAGTACACTACCTTTAACTAGATCCCACCGGGCCCTGTGAACTACTTCCCCCACCGGGCCCTGTGAACTACTTCCCCCACCGGGCCCTGTGAACTACTTCCCCCACCGGGCCCTGTGAACTACTTCCCCCACCGGGCCCTGTGAACTACTTCCCCCACCGGGCCCTGTGAACTACTTCCCCCACCGGGCCCTGTGAACTACTTCCCCCACCGGGCCCTGTGAACTACTTCCCCCACCGGGCCCTGTGAACTACTTCCCCCACCGGGCCCTGTGAACTACTTCCCCCACCGGGCCCTGTGAACTACTTCCACCACCGGGCCCTGTGAACTACTTCCCCACCGGGCCCTGGTCTAAAGTAGTGCACTACACATTGAATAGGGTTCTATTTGGGGTATATGGTACAATGCCACCATAGGTTAAAAGGTACTGCACATTCTCAGTCTTTAGCTAAAATGCAAGTTAGTTATAGGGGAAAGCCAGCAGACAAATCTCTCTCCATGAGTAGAACGAGGAGAGACATGCCACTCATTAATCACCATTCACAAAACAACGACGACTCAGCTTCCAACACAAAATCAGCACAGTTTCAAGGGCCGCCTGCCTGCCTGGGGATGAGCTGTATTTTGTAGTAAAACACAAGGTGATCTAAACACTTACTAAATGTTTACGAGCTAAGACAGAGCTGGTTTTAAAACAATTCCTAAATGTAGGAGCTAAGACAGCTGGTTTTAAAACAATTCCAAAATGTACGAGCTAAGACACAGCTGGTTATCCCATTTCAGCAAGTTTTCTGGAGATGGTGTTACATACTGGCATTAGCGTGTAGGCTGGCTGTGTGTGTGTGTTCGCGATGAAATCCCCCTGCGTGCCCTGGGGCAGCCGTATCAGTCCTGTGGGCCCCCGTCTGACAGAGGACAGGAGCAGCACAGCGGAGCCTGTTTAACAGTCTCTCTAATATTCAAAGAGAAGAGGAATGTGCCCAATACCCCAGGGCTTTCCTGTCCCAATACCCCAGGGCTTTCCTGCCCCAATACCCCAGGGCAAGCCAAAATCTCAGAGCTCTCCCTTTCTCTCCCCCCCACCCCACGCTTGGAGCCCACAAAAGGTTAGGACCGGCTCTGACTACAATAGTGGGTATGGATGTGGGTACATAGACCTGCAAGGAGAAAAACAAGTCCCTGGTAATGGGAGAATTCCCCAGAGTAATGTGTGGATCTCTCCTTCTAGCAAAACAACAGCTTTACAATCCTCAGGTTCCACCTCTCTCCGTCAGTCACTGCCTTATCTGGGTCTTATTGAGCTTACCTCCATACATGTAGACTGTCTCCCTCTGTGGGTTGGTAACTTGCTAGGGCTATTCTAAGTTAAGGTACATGTCTGTTTCTCTCTCTTCAAAGTGTAGCCTAATATTCCAATTGAGTCTCACAAGGCATTGACTGAATGCGATGCCAGTCCGGATGGGTTTTTCTAAAAGGAGAAACTCTCCTCCTATATGGGGTTCTACTTTCTGTTGGTTTTGGGTACCAGCTTCAAAAACAGCTGAAAATATTTTGAATATGGAAAAAATATATATTTCACAGAGTTTTAGAGGATACAATGATTCTCTACACTATACTGGCTTGTTTTGTTACAACCTGAAATTAGAATTTTAGCAACCAGGAAATGGCGGAGTGATTTCTGCATGGAGTACCTTGACAACACACCAGACTCAATAGGGATAGCCACCGACAACACACCAGACTCAATAGGGATAGCCACCGACAACACACCAGACTCAATAGGGATAGCCACTGGGGGGGAGGATTGGGAAAGACAATTGGTGTTTCTCAATATTGCATACTACCATGCTCCAAGCATGCAAAATGAAGCACGGAACAGTCAGCATAAGAGAAAACAGAGGGCAGTAAGAGAAAACCAGAGGGCAGTAAGAGAAAACCAGAGGGCAGTAAGCGTGCATCGATGCAAGCTTCAACTGAAATATTCCCAGGATTGTTGACGTAATGTTACAAGCACGTAAAAAAAAAAAAAGCGATGCCAAATGTCTTGAAAACAAAACAATGGCCATCTACCCTTCATAACATTAGGTTTAGGTCAGGGTTTTTTTTACATGTAAAACTACCTGGTTAGCTAGATAATTATGAAGTTAGCTAGATGAATACAATTCACATATAGCTAGCTGATAATTATGAAGTTAGCTATATGTGAATAGTATACATCTAGCTAACTTCATAATTATCAGTTAGCTATATGTGAATAGTATACATCTAACTAACTGATAATTATGAAGTTAGCTAGATGAATACAATTCACATATAGCTAACTGATAATTATGAAGTTAGTTAGATGTATACTATTCACATATAGCTAGCTGATAATTATGAAGTTAGCTAGACAAAAACTATTCACATATAGCCAGCTACCACAGTATAAACAGGACAGCTGCCCACACAGCCAGAAAAGAGCAACCAGCTACCTGGAGGGATAACTCTGGTCCTGAAGCCCTGGGTAAACACAGGGTACACATTCCAAATTGAACCCTATTCCCTATATAGTGCACTACTTTTGATTGATCAAAGCCACATCAGAGGCACTATTTCGGGAATAGGGTGCCATAGGGACCTGGTCTAAAGTAGTGCACTATATAAGGAATAGGGTGCCATAGGGTCCTGGTCTAAAGTAGTGCACTATATAGGGAATATGGAGCCATAGGGTCCTGGTCTAAAGTAGTGCACTATAAAGGGAATAGGGTGCCATAGGGTCCTGGTCTATAGTAGTGCACTATAAAGGGAATAGGGTGCCATAGGGTCCTGGTCTATAGTAGTGCACTATGTAAGGAATAGGGTGCCATTTGGGACATGGACCACCATGTTGGCTGGGTAAGGAGAGGAGCTGTGGATCATGTTGCAGCCCATAGAGCAGGAGGACAATAGGTAGCTAGCAGGGGTGGGTGGGTGGTAGCCAGGTAGTAGGATGACACGGCCCAGCCAGGTAGGTAGGTAGAACAAAGACTTTCCTGTGTAACTGCACCTCCCAGAGTCTCTTTCTAAGCAGAGCCTCCATCCGTGAGAGCACAGGAGATAAACACAGAGTCCCCGTCAGGCCCCTCCAGACAGATAATCTGGGCAGGCTCGGCAGCGTAACAGGGCTAAAGCTATGGGACAGTGAGGCGAGGTAAACAAATGCAAATGTCTGGATTGCAGTTTCTCCAGCTTTCAAGGTAAGGAAACAAAGTCATTTAATGATTTGGGTGAACGAGGCTACCCCGGTACTACTCGACCCTTAACCCCCTTCCTGATGTAACTCCCATTACCACCGTCCTGGTATAACTACCGTTACCCTGCTTCAAACTATCAACCCTAAACAACCCCCATGATGCTTTGTTCCCCCATCGCCTCTCATCTTTTCTACCCTCCTCTCCTACCCTCTCATCCTCCTCTTTTCCTCCCCTCCACATGTCTGCTGTAGAGACAAGAAAGAGAATTAGAAAAAAAGTTTCAGTCATGGAAATAAAAGTGCTGAAAACATGTTGGTTCAGTATTTAAAAAGAAGATGGAGAACAGGTATAGTATAGTATAGCATTAAAAACACTGGAGTTTTAGTGCAGGTAAAGCCTACTAGTGTAAGCTAAAGCTACCTAGCAAAGAAAATACAGTTGAAGTCAGAAGTTTACATAAACTAGTTTTAATGACTCCAAACTAAGTGTTTCAACCAATCCACAAATTTCTTATTAACAAACTATAGTTTTGGCAAGTCGGTTAGGACATCTACTTTGTGCATGACAAGTCATTTTTCCAACAATTGTTTACAGACAGATTATTTCACTTATAATTCACTGTTTTACAATTCCAGTGGGTCAGAAGTTCATACACTAAGTTGACTGTGCCTTTAAAAAGCTTGGAAAATTCCAGAAAATGATGTCATGGCTTTAGAAGCTTCTGATCGGCTAATTGATATCATTTGAGTCAATTGGAGGTGTACCTGTGGATGTACTTCAAACTCAGTGACCCTCTGCTTGACATCATGGGAAAATCAAAAGAAGTCATCCAAGACTTCAGAAAAAAATTGTAGACCTCCACAAGTTTAGTTCATCCTTGGGAGGAATTTCAAAACAGCTGAAGGTACCACGTTCATCTGTACAAACAATATGTATGAACATCATGGGACCACGCAGCCGTCATACCGCTCAGGACGGAGACGCGTCTTGTCTTCTAGAGACTAACGTACTTTGGTGCGAAAAGTGCAAATCAATCCCAGAACAACAGCAAAGGACCTTGTGAAGATGCTGGAGGAAACAGGTACAAAAGTATCTATATCCACAGTAAAACGAGTCCTATGTCAACATAACCTGAAAGGCCGCTCAGCAAGGAAGAAGCCACTGCTCAAAAAACCGCCATAAAAAAGCCGGACTACGGTTTGCAACTGCACAGGGGGACCAAGAAATGTCCTCTGGTCTGATGAAACAAAAATAGAACTGTTTGGCTATAATGAACATCGTTATGTTTGGAGGGAAAAGGGGGAGGCTTGCAAGCCGAAGAACACCATCCCAACCGTGAAGTACGTGGGTGGCAGCATCATGTTGTGGGGGTGCTTTGCTGCAGGAGGGACTGGTGCACTTCACAAAATAGATGGCATCATGAGTCAGGAAAATTATGTGGATATATTGAAGCAACATCTCAAGACATCAGTCAGGAAGTTAAAGCTTGGTCGCAAATGGGTCTTCCAAATGGACAATGACCCCAAGCACACTTTCAAAGTTGAGGCAAATGGGCTTAAGGACAACAAAGTCAAGGTATTGGAGTGGCCATCACAAAGCCCTGACCTCAATCCTATAGAAAAGTTGTGGGCAGAACTGAAAAAGCGTGTGCGAGTAAGGAGGCCTACAAACCTGACTCCGTTCCACCAGCTCTGTCAGGAGGAATGGGCCAAAATTCACCCAACTTATTGTGGGAAGCTTGTGGAAGGCTACCCAAAACGTTTGACCCAAGTTAAACAATTTAAAGGCAATGCTACAAAATACTAATTGAGTATATGTACATTTCTGATGCATTGGGAATGTGATGGAAGAAATAAAAGCTGAAGTAAATCATTCTCTCTACTATTATGCTGACATTTCACATTCTTCAAATATAGTGGTGATCCTAACTGACCTAAAACAGATAATTGTTACTAGGATTAAATGTCAGGAATTGTGAAAAACTGAGTTTAACTGTATTTGGCTAAGGTGTACTTCCGACTTCAACTGTAAATACAAATAAATCGTTACTACAAGACAAAAGTAGCATCGTCCAAAATAATATTGCGATATGTTAACTATCGATCCCCCCACATGTCCCAACATTTGGACTGAGATCAGACAAATCAACACTGATTCCCTTTCTGTTGTGGAGCAATGGTATGAACTGAACACTGATCAGTGTCTGAGAGAAACTTCATAAATTAACTGGACTGAGCTAAAAACACAGGACAGGTGAACGCAATATAGTGGACACCTGGTCCCAGTGTCCAGGTCTCTCTCACATCAATATAGTGGATGCCTAGTCCCAGGTCTCTCACATCAACATAGTGGATGCCTAGTCCCAGTGTCCAGGTCTCTCTCACATCAACATAGTGGATGCCTAGTCCCAGGTCTCTCACACATCAACATAGTGGATGCCTAGTCCCAGGTCTCTCACATAAACATAGTGGATGCCTAGTCCCAGTGTCCAAGTCTCTCACATCAACATAGTGGATGCCTAGTCCCAGGTCTCTCACATCAACATAGTGGATGCCTAGTCCCAGTGTCCAGGTCTCTAACATCAACATAGTGGATGCCCAGTCCCAGTGTCCAGGTCTCTAACATCAACATAGTGGATGCCTAGTCCCAGTGTCCAGGTCTCTCACATCAACATAGTGGATGCCTAGTCCCAGTGTCCAGGTCTCTCACATCAACATAGTGGATGCCTAGTCCCAGGTCTCTCACATCAACATAGTGGATGCCTAGTCCCAGGTCTCTCACATCAACATAGTGGATGCCTAGTCCCAGTGTCCAAGTCTCTCTCACATCAACATAGTGGATGCCTAGTCCCAGGTCTCTCGCATCAACATAGTGGATGGCTAGTCCCAGTGTCCAGGTCTCTCTCACATCAACATAGTGGATGCCTAGTCCCAGGTCTCTCACATCAACATAGTGGATGGCTAGTCCCGGTGTCCAGGTCTCTCTCACATCAACATAGTGGATGCCTAGTCCCAGGTCTCTCACATCAACATAGTGGATGCCTAGTCCCAGTGTCCAGGTCTCTCACATCAACATAGTGGATGCCTAGTCCCAGGTCTCTCACATCAACATAGTGGATGCCTAGTCCCAGTGTCCAGGTCTCTAACATCAACATAGTGGATGCCTAGTCCCAGTGTCCAGGTCTCTAACATCAACATAGTGGATGCCTAGTCCCAGTGTCCAAGTCTCTCACATCAACATAGTGGATGCCTAGTCCCAGGTCTCTCACATCAACATAGTGGATGCCTAGTCCCAGGTCTCTCACATCAACATAGTGGATGCCTAGTCCCAGTGTCCAGGTCTCTCTCACATCAACATAGTGGATGCCTAGTCCCAGGTCTCTCACATCAACATAGTGGATGCCTAGTCCCAGTGTCCAGGTCTCTCTCACATCAACATAGTGGATGCCTAGTCCCAGTGTCCAGGTCTCTCACATCAACATAGTGGATGCCTGGTCCCAGGTCTCACATCAACATAGTGGATGGCTAGTCCCAGTGTCCAGGTCTCTCTCACATCAACATAGTGGATGCCTAGTCCCAGGTCTCTCACATCAACATAGTGGATGCCTAGTCCCAGGTCTCTCACATCAACATAGTGGATGCCTAGTCCCAGGTCTCTCACACATCAACATAGTGGACACCTGGTCCCAGTGTCCAGGTCTCTCTCACATCAACATAGTGGATGCCTAGTCCCAGGTCTCTCACATCAACATAGTGGATGGCTAGTCCCAGTGTCCAGGTCTCTCTCACATCAACATAGTGGATGCCTAGTCCCAGGTCTCTCACATCAACATAGTGGATGCCTAGTCCCAGGTCTCTCACATCAACATAGTGGATGCCTAGTCCCAGGTCTCTCACATCAACATAGTGGATGCCTAGTCCCAGTGTCCAGGTCTCTCACATCAACATAGTGGATGCCTAGTCCCAGGTCTCACACATCAACATAGTGGATGCCTAGTCCCAGGTCTCTCACATCAACATAGTGGATGGCTAGTCCCAGTGTCCAGGTCTCTCTCACATTAACATAGTGGATGCCTAGTCCCAGGTCTCTCACATCAACATAGTGGATGCCTAGTCCCAGTGTCCAGGTCTCTCACATCAACATAGTGGATGCCTAGTCCCAGGTCTCACACATCAACATAGTGGATGCCTAGTCCCAGGTCTCTCACATCAACATAGTGGATGCCTAGTCCCAGTGTCCAGGTCTCTCACATCAACATAGTGGATGCCTAGTCCCAGGTCTCACACATCAACATAGTGGATGCCTAGTCCCATGTCTCTCACATCAACATAGTGGATGGCTAGTCCCAGTGTCCAGGTCTCTCTCACATCAACATAGTGGATGGCTAGTCCCAGTGTCCAGGTCTCTCTCACATCAACATAGTGGATGGCTAGTCCCAGTGTCCAGGTCTCTCAAATCAACATAGTGGATGGCTAGTCCCAGTGTCCAGGTCTCTCACATCAACATAGTGGATGCCTAGTCCCAGGTCTCTCACATCAACATAGTGGATGCCTAGTCCCAGGTCTCTCACACATCAACATAGTGGACACCTGGTCTCAGTGTCCAGGTCTCTCTCACATCAACATAGTGGATGCCTAGTCCCAGGTCTCTCACATCAACATAGTGGATGCCTAGTCCCAGTGTCCAGGTCTCTCTCACATCAACATAGTGGATGCCTAGTCCCAGTGTCCAGGTCTCTCACATCAACATAGTGGATGCCTAGTCCCAGGTCTCACACATCAACATAGTGGATGGCTAGTCCCAGTGTCCAGGTCTCTCTCACATCAACATAGTGGATGCCTAGTCCCAGGTCTCTCACATCAACATAGTGGATGCCTAGTCCCAGGTCTCTCACATCAACATAGTGGATGCCTAGTCCCAGGTCTCTCACACATCAACATAGTGGACACCTGGTCCCAGTGTCCAGGTCTCTCTCACATCAACATAGTGGATGCCTAGTCCCAGGTCTCTCACATCAACATAGTGGATGCCTAGTCCCAGGTCTCTCACATCAACATAGTGGATGCCTAGTCCCAGGTCTCTCACATCAACATAGTGGATGCCTAGTCCCAGTGTCCAGGTCTCTCACATCAACATAGTGGATGCCTAGTCCCAGGTCTCACACATCAACATAGTGGATGCCTAGTCCCAGGTCTCTCACATCAACATAGTGGATGGCTAGTCCCAGTGTCCAGGTCTCTCTCACATTAACATAGTGGATGCCTAGTCCCAGGTCTCTCACATCAACATAGTGGATGCCTAGTCCCAGTGTGCAGGTCTCTCACATCAACATAGTGGATGCCTAGTCCCAGGTCTCTCACATCAACATAGTGGATGCCTAGTCCCAGGTCTCTCACATCAACATAGTGGATGCCTAGTCCCAGTGTCCAGGTCTCTCACATCAACATAGTGGATGCCTAGTCCCAGGTCTCACACATCAACATAGTGGATGCCTAGTCCCAGGTCTCTCACATCAACATAGTGGATGCCTAGTCCCAGTGTCCAGGTCTCTCACATCAACATAGTGGATGCCTAGTCCCAGGTCTCACACATCAACATAGTGGATGCCTAGTCCCATGTCTCTCACATCAACATAGTGGATGCCTAGTCCCAGTGTCCAGGTCTCTCTCACATCAACATAGTGGATGGCTAGTCCCAGTGTCCAGGTCTCTCTCACATCAACATAGTGGATGGCTAGTCCCAGTGTCCAGGTCTCTCAAATCAACATAGTGGATGGCTAGTCCCAGTGTCCAGGTCTCTCACACATCAACATAGTGGATGCCTAGTCCCAGTGTCCAGGTCTCTCACATCAACATAGTGGATGCCTAGTCCCAGGTCTCACACATCAACATAGTGGATGCCTAGTCCCAGGTCTCTCACATCAACATAGTGGATGCCTAGTCCCAGTGTCCAGGTCTCTCACATCAACATAGTGGATGCCTAGTCCCAGGTCTCTCACATCAACATAGTGGATGCCTAGTCCCAAGTCTCTCACATCAACATAGTGGATGCCTAGTCCCAGTGTCCAGGTCTCTCACATCAACATAGTGGATGCCTAGTCCCAGGTCTCACACATCAACATAGTGGATGCCTAGTCCCAGGTCTCTCACATCAACATAGTGGATGCCTAGTCCCAGTGTCCAGGTCTCTCACATCAACATAGTGGATGCCTAGTCCCAGGTCTCACACATCAACATAGTGGATGCCTAGTCCCAGGTCTCACATCAACATAGTGGATGCCTAGTCCCAGGTCTCTCACATCAACATAGTGGATGCCTAGTCCCAGTGTCCAGGTCTCTCTCACATCAACATAGTGGATGCCTAGTCCCAGGTCTCTCACATCAACATAGTGGATGGCTAGTCCCAGTGTCCAGGTCTCTCTCACATCAACATAGTGGATGCCTAGTCCCAGGTCTCTCACATCAACATAGTGGATGCCTAGTCCCAGGTCTCACACATCAACATAGTGGATGCCTAGTCCCAGTGTCCAGGTCTCTCACATCAACATAGTGGATGCCTAGTCCCAGGTCTCTCTCACATCAACATAGTGGATGCCTAGTCCCAGGTCTCTCTCACATCAACATAGTGGATGCCTAGTCCCAGGTCTCTCACATCAACATAGTGGATGCCTAGTCCCAGGTCTCTCACATCAACATAGTGGATGCCTAGTCCCAGGTCTCTCACACATCAACATAGTGGACACCTGGTCCCAGTGTCCAGGTCTCTCTCACATCAACATAGTGGATGCCTAGTCCCAGGTCTCTCACATCAACATAGTGGATGCCTAGTCCCAGTGTCCAGGTCTCTCTCACATCAACATAGTGGATGCCTAGTCCCAGGTCTCTCACACATCAACATAGTGGATGCCTAGTCCCAGGTCTCTCACATCAACATAGTGGATGCCTAGTCCCAGTGTCCAGGTCTCTCTCACATCAACATAGTGGATGCCTAGTCCCAGTGTCCAGGTCTCTCACATCAACATAGTGGATGCCTAGTCCCAGGTCTCACACATCAACATAGTGGATGGCTAGTCCCAGTGTCCAGGTCTCTCTCACATCAACATAGTGGATGCCTAGTCCCAGGTCTCTCACATCAACATAGTGGATGCCTAGTCCCAGGTCTCTCACATCAACATAGTGGATGCCTAGTCCCAGGTCTCTCACACATCAACATAGTGGACACCTGGTCCCAGTGTCCAGGTCTCTCTCACATCAACATAGTGGATGCCTAGTCCCAGGTCTCTCACATCAACATAGTGGATGGCTAGTCCCAGTGTCCAGGTCTCTCTCACATCAACATAGTGGATGCCTAGTCCCAGGTCTCTCACATCAACATAGTGGATGCCTAGTCCCAGGTCTCTCACATCAACATAGTGGATGCCTAGTCCCAGGTCTCTCACATCAACATAGTGGATGCCTAGTCCCAGTGTCCAGGTCTCTCACATCAACATAGTGGATGCCTAGTCCCAGGTCTCACACATCAACATAGTGGATGCCTAGTCCCAGGTCTCTCACATCAACATAGTGGATGGCTAGTCCCAGTGTCCAGGTCTCTGTCACATTAACATAGTGGATGCCTAGTCCCAGGTCTCTCACATCAACATAGTGGATGCCTAGTCCCAGTGTGCAGGTCTCTCACATCAACATAGTGGATGCCTAGTCCCAGGTCTCACACATCAACATAGTGGATGCCTAGTCCCAGGTCTCTCACATCAACATAGTGGATGCCTAGTCCCAGTGTCCAGGTCTCTCACATCAACATAGTGGATGCCTAGTCCCAGGTCTCACACATCAACATAGTGGATGCCTAGTCCCATGTCTCTCACATCAACATAGTGGATGGCTAGTCCCAGTGTCCAGGTCTCTCACATCAACATAGTGGATGGCTAGTCCCATTGTCCAGGTCTCTCACATCAACATAGTGGATGGCTAGTCCCAGTGTCCAGGTCTCTCACACATCAACATAGTGGATGCCTAGTCCCAGTGTCCAGGTCACTCTCACATCAACATAGTGGATGCCTAGTCCCAGTGTCCAGGTCTCTCTCACATCAACATAGTGGATGGCTAGTCCCAGTGTCCAGGTCTCTCACACATCAGTACAGAGAAAATAAGAGAGAAACATTTTAAATATTCAGATGCGTCCTCGGACTAGAAGTTGTTATAAGCGGAGCATGAAGTGCTGAATCGTAGCCTAGATATTTACATCGGGGTAACCACAACTAACTGGGCGAAAGCGTTTGTTGATCATCCAGTGAGCCGTTTAAGAAGTTGTTATGGCTCTTGGTTGAACCTTTGAGGAATGTTTGGTTCACACTTGGCTGAGAATGTACAATAGTGATACTGGTACAGAGTAAAAGTCTATCTGGTGTTTTGTGAAAATAAAGGAGCAGACCACTGCCTTGTATAGTTGGGGGTGTTTGGGGTAGACCATCTTGTCAACATACGAGGTGTTTGGACCTCATTAGCATACCAACCTTAGTAATAAATTACACCTCTTTTAAAACTTCTGTGTAAGAGACCCCCCTCCACACAGATGGTCTTCTGTATAAGAGACCCCCCCTCCACACAGACGGTCTTCTATATAAGAGACCCCCCCCCCCCTCCACACAGACGGTCTTCTGTATAAGAGACCCCCCCCCTCCACATAGATGGTCTTCTGTATAAGAGACCCCCCCCCCCACACAGACGGTCTTCTATATAAGAGACCCCCCCCTCCACACAGACGGTCTTCTATATAAGAGACCCCCCCCCCTCCACACAGACGGTCTTCTGTGTAAGAGACCCCCCGTCCACACAGACGGTCTTCTGTATAAGAGACCCCCCCCCCCGTCCACACAGATGGTCTTCTGTATAAGAGCACCCCCCCCCCCCATCAGTCCTAATACCAACCAGGGGAGTGAGAGATTAGCGCTAGTGGTCAGAGGCTGGGGTCAGAGGCTGGGGTCAGAGACAGTAAAACACTTTCAGATGGGACTCCACTTCCAGGTCAACTTCACAGAGCTGCTGCCTGAGGTGCTGGTGGGAGAGCTGGTCAGTGTTCATTTGATTTGGAAATTGATTTGAAGAGGCTCTATGGTGAAACATCAAGCCACAACAGGCTAGTATTATGAGAATTTAGAAACCACAAACACGTGTGGGCGCACACACAGATCTGCAGGTCACACACACAGATCTGCAGGTCACACACACACACACAGATCTGCAGGTCACACACACACACACAGATCTGCAGGTCACACACACACACACAGATCTGCAGGTCACACACACAGATCTGCAGGTCACACACACACAGATCTGCAGGTCACACACACACAGATCTGCAGGTCACACACACACAGATCTGCAGGTCACACACACAGATCTGCAGGTCACACACACACAGATCTGCAGGTCACACACACACACAGATCTGCAGGTCACACACACACAGATCTGCAGGTCACACACACACAGATCTGCAGGTCACACACACACACACACAGATCTGCAGGTCACACACATACACACACAGATCTGCAGGTCACACACACACACACACAGATCTGCAGGTCACACACACACACACACAGATCTGCAGGTCACACACACACAGCTGATAATGAATCTGCTGATGAAAAGTTCATTTTCAATAAATAAGGGTATTTCCATGTTTTTCCTTCTGCTTGTTCATGTGGACGTTTCTTAAAATGGGGGAAAATGAATGACCGAGCTTCTTTCTTAATCTACTTTTACTAGTTTCTAGAGTGCTGGGGATCTGAGTCTGACCAGAGGACACCAGGAGGAGATGGGGATCTGAGTCTGTCCAGAGGACACCAGGAGGAGATGGGGATCTGAGTCTGTCCAGAGGACACCAGGAGGAGATGGGGATCAGAGTCTGTCCAGAGGACACCAGGAGGAGATGGGGATCTCTTTAGCCCCACCAGACGAGGGGGGTGGAGAAGAGAGGAGAGAACGCCAGGTGAAGCACCCAGTGTCAAACAGAAGGATTTACGAGACAAGTCACCAGCCTGACTGTCAGTCATGTGGGAAAACAATTAGTGATGCTGCGGTCTGTGTCGAAGCCTGGAGGAAAAGCCCGGGTTCCCTTTAAGAGGTCTGGTTCTCTGAAGGTTATGTCTGGGTCTGGTTCTCTGAAGGTTATGTCTGGGTCTGGTTCTCTGAAGGCTATGTCTGGGTGCCTTTAAGAGATCTGGTTCTCTGAAGGTTATGTCTGGTTCTCTGAAGGCTATGTCTGGGTCTGGTTCTCTGAAGGCTATGTCTGGGTTCCTTTAAGAGGTCTGGTTCTCTGAAGGCTATGTCTGGGTTCCTTTAAGAGGTCTGGTTCTCTGAAGGCTATGTCTGGGTCTAGTTCTCTGAAGGCTATGTCTGGGTCTGGTTCTCTGAAGGCTATGTCTGGGTGCCTTTAAGAGGTCTGGTTCTCTGAAGGTTATGTCTGGGTCTGGTTCTCTGAAGGTTATGTCTGGGTCTGGTTCTCTGAAGGCTATGTCTGGGTGCCTTTAAGAGGTCTGGTTCTCTGAAGGTTATGTCTGGTTCTCTGAAGGTTATGTCTGGGTCTGGTTCTCTGAAGGCTATGTCTGGGTGCCTTTAAGAGATCTGGTTCTCTGAAGGTTATGTCTGGGTCTGGTTCTCTGAAGGCTATGTCTGGGTCTGGTTCTCTGAAGGCTATGTCTGGGTTCCTTTAAGAGGTCTGGTTCTCTGAAGGTTATGTCTGGGTCTGGTTCTCTGAAGGCTATGTCTGGGTCTGGTTCTCTGAAGGTTATGTCTGGGTCTGGTTCTCTGAAGGCTATGTCTGGGTCTGGTTCTCTGAAGGCTATGTCTGGGTCTGGTTCTCTGAAGGCTATGTCTGGGTGCCTTTAAGAGATCTGGTTCTCTGAAGGTTATGTCTGGTTCTCTGAAGGTTATGTCTGGGTCTGGTTCTCTGAAGGCTATGTCTGGGTCTAGTTCTCTGAAGGCTATGTCTGGGTCTGGTTCTCTGAAGGCTATGTCTGAGTGCCTTTAAGAGGTCTGGTTCTCTGAAGGTTATGTCTGGGTCTGGTTCTCTGAAGGTTATGTCTGGGTCTGGTTCTCTGAAGGCTATGTCTGGGTGCCTTTAAGAGGTCTGGTTCTCTGAAGGTTATGTCTGGTTCTCTGAAGGTTATGTCTGGGTCTGGTTCTCTGAAGGCTATGTCTGGGTGCCTTTAAGAGGTCTGGTTCTCTGAAGGTTATGTCTGGTTCTCTGAAGGTTATGTCTGGGTCTGGTTCTCTGAAGGCTATGTCTGGGTCTAGTTCTCTGAAGGCTATGTCTGGGTCTGGTTCTCTGAAGGCTATGTCTGGGTCTGGTTCTCTGAAGGCTAAGTCTGGGTCTGGTTCTCTGAAGGCTAAGTCTGGGTCTGGTTCTCTGAAGGCTAAGTCTGGGTCTGGTTCTCTGAAGGCTGTGTCTGGGTGCCTTTAAGAGATCTGGTTCTCTGAAGGTTATGTCTGGGTCTGGTTCTCTGAAGGCTAAGTCTGGGTCTGGTTCTCTGAAGGCTGTGTCTGGGTGCCTTTAAGAGATCTGGTTCTCTGAAGGTTATGTCTGGGTCTGGTTCTCTGAAGGCTATGTCTGGGTCTGGTTCTCTGAAGGCTATGTCTGGGTGCCTTTAAGAGGTCTGGTTCTCTGAAGGCTATGTCTGGGTCTGGTTCTCTGAAGGCTATGTCTGGGTGCCTTTAAGAGGTCTAGTTCTCTCTCTTTATCCCCAGAGGGATTCTCCTCATGACATGATGGCTCCATTTTTTTTAAGTTATCCAAAAGAAAAGACGACAAGAGAAAATAGAATCCCAAAACAACCTTACTCCCAAATAACTGACTAGAACGTGCAATGCTCTGAATATGTATCCATATATATTTATTTTATATAACCATGATTCCATAACAATCCATTCCTTTTAGTAAACAGCAGGCAGTGTGTGTTAAAGAGAGTGAGATATATATATATATATATATATATATATATATATATATATATATATATATATATATATACCTGATAGCAACCCAGGCATTGTGCCAACTTGAAAGGCACCAGAGACTTTTGACAAACAAAGAGCTCATCCTGGGGCTAACACTCAGCCCAGGACTACCACTGTTGAAAGGACTGTGTAAAAACACCCATTGTAAATGGGCCTCTAGTGAGCAGCTGCATTTCAACCAAACTGGCCAAGTAATAATGGTCTACCGTACAGTTCTCTGGTTGTTCACCTGGCTATGTAATATTGGTCTACCGTACAGTTCTCTGGTTGTTCACCTGGCTAGGTAATATTGGCCCACTGTACAGTTCTCTGGTTGTTCACCTGGCTAGGTAATATTGGCCCACCGGACAACAACACTAGAGGTGGGACACACTACCAGGCTAGTGGACAACGACACTAGAGGTGGGACACACTACCAGGCTAGTGGACAACGACACTAGAGGTGGGACACACTACCAGGCTAGTGGACAACGACACTAGAGGTGGGACACACTACCAGGCTAGTGGACAACGACACTAGAGGTGGGTAGAAGGGCTGTAAGTGTATGTAGAAATGTATGTCAGTGACTGAGTCTTTGTCCCCTCTCTGTGGCAGTGTTACCTGTAGGTACTTTAGAGAAGACCCTGGTACACTGCCTGACAGACGTACTTCTAGAAAGCACCTCCGAGGGAACCTGCCTTATCCCTTTCACAGTTAGAATACAGCTGGATTTGATTTTACCAAAACAAAACTCAAGTTTTCTCTACCAGGAGACGGAGAACGCAACCATACAGGACTAACCAAATTTGACAACCTCCCTTTCAGCCTGATGTGAGACAATCCAGATGGCCTAGCATCAACAAGGAGAAGTGTTTTCTAAAACTGTGGCCATATTACAGTACGTAGGCCTATGTCTCACGTAACTATCGTCATATTACACTGTAGGCCTATGTCTTACGTAACCATCGTCATATTACTACTTAGGCCTATGTCTTACGTTACTATTGTCATATTACACTACTTAGGCATATGTCTTATGAATGTAACTATCGTCATATTACTACTTACTTAGGCCTATGTCTTATGAATGTAACTATTGTCATATTACACTACTTAGGCCTATGTCTTATGAATGTAACTATTGTCATATTACTACTTAGGCCTATGTCTTATGAATGTAACTATCGTCATATTACACTACTTAGGCCTATGTCTCACGTAACTATCACCATATTACACTACTTAGGCCTATGTCTTATGAATGTAACTATCGTCATATTACTACTTAGGCCTATGTCTTACGTTACTATCGTCATATTACACTACTTAGGCCTATGTCTTACGTTACTATTGTCATATTACACTACTTAGGCCTATGTCTCACGTAACTATCGTCATATTACACTACTTAGGCCTATGTCTTACGTAACTATCGTCATATTACACTACTTAGGCCTATGTCTTATGAATGTAACTATCACCATATTACACTACTTAGGCCTATGTCTTATGAATGTAACTATCGTCATATTACACTACTTAGGCCTATGTCTTATGAATGTAACTATTACAGTACTTATTGATTGAGGCCTATGTCTTATGAATGTAACTATTACAGTACTTATTGATTGAGGCCTATGTCTTACGAATGTAACCATTACCGTACTTATTGATTGAGGCCTATGTCTTATGAATGTAACTATTACCGTACTTATTGATTGAGGCGATCGGGGAGAAACGTGCCCTCTCCTGTAAATGCTTAGAGCACCAAGACTCCGTCTCCAACGTTGTTTACATGGTGTGTCAGCTCCAGGGATCGGAGCAGACTCACTGTAATGTAAATACAGCCAATCATGTTCCCCCATTCAAAAAGCAGCAGAGAAATCTGAGACACGACCGGGGTGTACTCATTCAGTCCAAACCGTTGCTAACAGTTGCTAACGGGGAAAAAAAAAAAAAAATTCAGGTAGGTCCCTCCACATTCTGTTTGCTTCCGTTTGGGTTTCTAGTGAATACTTACTTGCACATCATCATATGCACATCTATCACTCCAGCGTTAATTTGCTAAATTGTAATTACTTCACTACTATGGTCTATTTATTGCCTTACCTCCTTACTCCATTTGCACACACTGTATATAGACTTATTCTACTGTATTATTGACTGTATGCTTGTTTATTCCATGTGTAACTCTGTGGGGTTCTCTGTGTCACACTGCTTTGCTTTATCTTGGCCAGGTCGCAGTTGTACTGCAGACAGAGATGAGAGGAGAAAATAGAGCGCATTTTAATTGTGCCATTAGAACGCTGACCGTGGACATTTTGCCTGACAAATAACCTCGACTCCAAAATGTCATGACCATCACAGCCCTAATGTGGTTCTACTTCCCCAAATCCTACCCAACTCCTGCAGCCGCTAGCTACTCTGTGACTCCTGCAACCGCTAGCTACTCTGTGACTCCTGCAGCCGCTAGCTACTCTGTGACTCCTGCAGCCGCTAGCTACTCTGTGACTCCTGCAGCCGCTAGCTACTCTGTGACTCCTGCAGCCGCTAGCTACTCTGTGACTCCTGCAGCAGCTAGCTACTCTGTGACTCCTGCAGCAGCTAGCTACTCTGTGACTCCTGCAGCAGCTAGCTACTCTGTGACTCCTGCAGCAGCTAGCTACCCTGTGACTCCTGCAGCAGCTAGCTACCCTGTGACTCCTGCAGCCGCTAGCTACTCTGTGACTCCTGCAGCAGCTAGCTACTCTGTGACTCCTGCAGCAGCTAGCTACTCCGTGACTCCTGCAGCAGCTAGCTACTCCGTGACTCCTGCAGCAGCTAGCTACTCCGTGACTCCTGCAGCAGCTAGCTACTCCGTGACTCCTGCAGCAGCTAGCTACTCCGTGACTCCTGCAGCAGCTAGCTACTCCGTGACTCCTGCAGCAGCTAGCTACTCCGTGACTCCTGCAGCAGCTAGCTACTCCGTGACTCCTGCAGCAGCTAGCTACTCCGTGACTCCTGCAGCAGCTAGCTACTCCGTGACTCCTGCAGCAGCTAGCTACTCCGTGACTCCTGCAGCAGCTAGCTACTCTGTGACTCCTGCAGCAGCTAGCTACTCTGTGACTCCTGCAGCAGCTAGCTACTCTGTGACTCCTGTGAATCCTGCAGCAAAGTGAGTCTGATAAGTATCTGTAAAATGAATTACAGAGCTTTGGAGACCCCAGAGAGAAGGAGAGGAAACGTCTGAGAGGGATGAGTGGAAAGCAGGAACACACGTCTTCTCTATTGGAGTCCAGGGTCAGAGAGAGGAGACGAGAGGGTTTTGCTGTTGATCTCAGGTCTAAGCATACTCCTTATTCAACAAGTGTCTGGTGGGATCGATATCTGGTAGCTGTGCTTGCTACGCCGACCAGTTTTGGTGACAAAACAATCACTTCTTGTGGAAAAACCTAAATAAAGAAGTCCTATTTTTAACAGAATGAATTCAATATGCAGCCAGAAAACTCTTGAATATTTTTTTTAGTCCAACCTCGAGATGACCCCAAAATGGTACCCTATTCCCCAAAATGGCACCCTATTCCCTTTGTAGTACACTACTTTTGACCAGGGCCCATTGAGCCCCATGTAGGGAATAGGCTGCCATTTAGGACATAACCCCATGATAAAAAGGCGGGAGCTCCTGATGTTAATGTGATATCTATGTAGCAGAACAGAAGCCCAACTCTAGGTCCGTTCCCCAAAGGATCACAGTCCCTTACAAATTACCCTTTCATTCTCAGTCACTAAATCTGCACAATCACTTTGCTTGCTACCTAGAGAGGCAGCACCTGTTACCTAAACAAAGGTGAAATAGCCATGGCAGAAGTAGTCTGGGTACCAGTCTGTTTTGCTATAGTTTCACTCCTTGACACGCCTGTTATGCTAAACGTTTCTATATGACAGAGTACAAGGAGTGGAATATTAGCTAAAACAAATTGGTACCCAGGCTGTCAGAAGGATATGCTGCTGCAGGATTCACAGGAGTCACAGAGTAGCTAGCTGCTGCAGGAGTCACAGAGTAGCTAGCTGCTGAAGGAGTCACAGAGTAGCTAGCTGCTGCAGGAGTCACAGGAGTTGGGTAGGATATGGGGAAGTATAACCACATTAGGGCTGTGATGGTCATGACATTTTGGGGTCGAGGTTATTTGTCAGGCAAAATGTCCACGGTCAGCGTTCTAACGACACAATTAAAATGCGCTCTATTTTATTCCTCTCATCTCTGTCTGCAGTGGTCAGGCAGAGATAGAACAAGGAGCCAGATGTTTCACCGGATGTATAAAACTGGTAGTCTCAGTACCAGTCTCTTTAGCTAAATAGACTGGTACTCAGGCTAACATGCCACTCCTTTGCCAAAGAGACTGCTGCAAATCTCAACGTTCAATATACGGCCGGATTTACAGCTCAGTCGCTGACCAGCGATTGGTAAGGGTAATATTTTCCATGATAACGTTGCGGGTGTGGGTGCACATTTGGCGCAATATAGAATTAGAATGTTATGAAAAACAGACAATATCGCTAGGGCTTGCTGCGGTCAATCCCCTTATGAAAAACAGACAATATCGCTAGGGCTTGCTGCGGTCAATCCCCTTATGAAAAACAGACAATATCGCTAGGGTTTTCTGCAGTCAATCCCTTGTGAGAAGGTTGTGTCAATCCAAGAGCATTTTGCTCAAAAGTGACTAAAGAGGACTCAGTAATAGAGAGAAATAATGACACAGAAAATTAGCCTACAAGATTCAAAAATCACTCAGTCGCATCCCATTTATGAGAGGAATACATCATGATATGCTTACATTTTTACCATTTTGTTATGCTTATTTCAGTTATATCATCTGTCCCTTTCTCTTAAAATATCTAGCCAGGGGTCTCCAAGAGTGGCCCAGAGGTCAACGGCGTTGCATCGCAGTGCTTGAGGGGTCACTACATCCCTGGGTTCGCTCCCAGGCTATGTCTCCGGGAGATCCATAAGGCGGAGCACATATTGCCCAGCGTCGCCCGGGTTAGGGGAGGGTTTGGCCGGCCGGGATTCCCTTGTCCCATTATGCGCAAGCGACTCCTTGCGCTCTAGCTGACTTCGGTCGGCAGAAAGACAGTGGTTCCTCCTGACACCTTTGGTGCTTCCGGGTTAAACGAGCAGTGTGTCAAGAAGCAGTGCATGTTGGCAGGGTCGTGTTTCAGAGAACGCATAGCTCTTGACCTTCGCCTCTCCCAAATCTGTAGAGTTGCAGCAATGGGACAAGACTAACAACCAATTGGAAATCACAAAATTGGGGAGATAAAAAAGGGGGTAAAAGTACCCCCAAAAAATGTTAAATGATTATCTTTTAAACATCTAAAAACATTTAACATTTTCTAAAAAACCTTTATTTAACTAGGCAAGTCAGTTAAGAACAAATTCTTATTTACAATGACGGCCTAGGAACAGTGGGTTAACTGCCTTGTTCAGGGGCAGAACGACAGATTTTTACCTTGTCAACTCGGGGATTTGATCTTGCAACCTTTCGGTTAACTAGTCCAACGCTCTAACCACTAGGCTACCTGCCGCCCCGTCTAGCCAGGGCATAAGGAAGTACAACTACAGATAATGTTACAGCAAGGGGTATTCAACCAGGGGGTCCAAAAAAATAGATATTTTATTTAAGTACTTAAAAAAAAAAAAAAAAAAAGTTATATTTCTATGTTATGAATATTAGCAACAGAATAAAACATTTTAAATAACATACCAACTGTAGAAACAAGGGTAATGTTCTTCATAATGTCAACTTTATTTCTCAACTCCTAATCTTTTTACACTCGTTGGAGCTAATTATACTCACTGAAGTATCTGCATAGGGTTTGAAGCCATGAGTACAATGCCGCTGGCTGCTGGTAAAGCTTTCTTGACTTGGACATGATTTTTTTCCATCACACGGCTAACCTTTGTTTAACCAGCTGCTACTAGACCACATGTGTTAGGAGTTGGCCTTTCTAGCTAATAGGCAGTTAAGAGTTTACACTTCTTCCAATTATAATGTGGGGAGGTCAAAATAATAAAACCAGCCTCAAGTGAAGTCCATCTGTGAATCCCAAATGGGACCAAGTCCATCCCAAATGGGACCAAGTCCATATTACCAGAGGCTGTTAGAGCTTCTCTCAGCTCCAACGTTTATTCTCTCCTTTCCTTGTGGAAATGGTTGCTCCAGCAAAAAGGCCTAGTTTTGCCGTGGCACTCACTACGATAATGACTGCTTCCAAACTGCTACCCGTCCCACCTTCTAGTGCATATCTCTAGCTAGCTAACAAACCCCCATATTAAAAACATCCAATGAACAGGATGGCTGTTTTTGCACTAGTGGTATAATGGTTATTACACTGGTAGTCAGAACATAGGCATAGCCTAATTTCAGTAACAACACAAACACAAAGAACAGTCAGTCAAACAGGACCCCATTGAATGTTCATTAAACAGCATAGAAGTTAGGCCATCGCCTACTGTTCATGCAATGGGTTCATATGGCTCATGTGAGTATGGAAATATCATTATGTGATGGTTTAACAAGATCTCGGATTCATTTTTTTCTTTAAATATACTTCTAAGAAGTGAATGCATGAGTTTGGCTTAGAATGCGTGTAACCTGGACTCGCTGGTCTATTCAGTCCTGGGGGGGGGGGGGGGGGGGGGGGGGGTCCTGTTTCCATCCCGCATAGTAGGTGTCGGGATGCACATTACATTGTGTGATCGCCAATATACCCATATAATAATTATTACCGTAAGTGATGCGTTAACGTTCAGATCGAGCGTCATTTACCCTGTCCAGAAGACACTACCGTCAATAGGCTCTGAAAGGTTGTTACCGTCTATGAATGAGTTGACGTTACTCGGAAAAGAAAACCACTTCCTCAGCGGTCCATATTGTTTGGACTCACCTGAAGTTATTACCTAACCGGTGTAGCGTAGCTGGTTAACGTTAGCTAACTAGTTAGTTAGACAGTTTACTTTACAAGCAGTCCGGAGTATACAGTATACCCTCACAACACACCAGTACCACATACATTTCAAACTAACCCCTATGCCCGATACCTAACTAAATAGTTATGATTAACATGAGCTAACAGCTAACCAACTGCTAGCTAGTTAGCTGTTTTTTAAATAATGTCCTTTATTAAATATATTTATGTGTGTGTGTGCTTACCCAAAAGCTTGCCGACCTCCTCCTCACTCATGTAGACGTTGACACTGGGGTGGTTGTTGATGTCCAGAGCAGAGACAGTGCTAATGCTGGGGTTGGCGAGACACAAGGTCCCTTCCAGCAACAGCAGGAAAAAGAAACCCCCGAGTCGCCACTGAACCCAAGGTGTCCAGCGTCGACACACCGACGGGTTGCCACAGCGGAGAACCAGTCCCCGTTGCCCCAACAACATTACAGTTGTAGCTGTTAGCTGTTGTGTTTCTTCACGAGTTGGGATTTTCTTACACTTTTTTTTTTTTCATCCGTAGCTCAAAAGTTAATTCCTAAAAGGAAACTATTTGATGTTTAAACGATCATTTTTTTTGTTTTTGTTAGGAGTTTAGCCGTTTTTCTTGATAGTTGATTAGCTAGCTAACTGATTAGCCGAACAAGCTAACTTCGACCAGACTCGACCGTTTGGTTTGTTGGTTCTTGTCAAGTTTGTAAATGTTTAAATACAATTCTAGATTCGCAATCTTTTACACGTATTCTATTACTTTGATCTATTTCATTTTAGAAAATATAAATAGTTCAGATTTTCCACGACTATAACATATCTATCTTTTCATGGTCCGTTCTTCCACCTGTGTGAAGCTAGCCACAATAGTGAACTTCTTCTTCTTCTTTGGGGTTGGCGGATCACATCCGATTTAAAGGTGCACACACCACCACCTACAACATTAAAGTGGAAGGCCAGTCACGGCCTATCTACATGAAATTCTCTTCATTATTCCTGTTCCTAAAAAGGAGGAAAAAAAATACACCACAAACTAACCCTACACCTATATAACACTATTTCATAACAATCACCACCCCATAAACTGTTCTGCAGTAAAATCTTATACACCCAGGTAATTCACTGCAGCTGCCACCTACACTCATTAAAAACCCACTACCCCATTCCACTACTTTGAACCTATTTGTTCCTGCACCGTGCCAACGACCTGGGAGGACGGGACACCACCACTCAACACACCCTGTAACCCTTCTGAAGTCATATCTCATATACCAAAATAGTTCTCTGCAGCTTCCACCACAACATCTATTTTCTGTGATTTACATTGCATTTCTGTGGTACAGTTGATAACCATTGCTATGAACTCTTAAGAAGCATATATCACTCGTTGGCCTATCCCTCTGTGCTGGCACAGATCTACTACTCACAGGGATCCTCTCAGGATCCCTCACACTTGACCCATCCTGCTCTACTTTCTTCACTGCCTCAGCATACAACACCTGCACTACCCTGTGGCCACTTCAACCTGCATCTCTCGCTCCAAACACTTCCGATCGCTAGTAACATGGAGCGGCAGGGTAGCCTAGTGGTTAGAGCGTTGGGCCAGCTGACAAGGTACAAATCTGTTGTTCTGCCCCTGAACAAGACAGTTAAGCCGTCATTGTAAATAATAATTTGTTCTTAACAACCTTCCCTAGTTAAATAAAGGTTTAAAAAAAAAACACGAGCGCCCCTACAGTTGACATACACAACTTTATCCACCGGAACTATACAATTCTCTGTCCCATGCCCTCCCGCATACTTCCCAAATAGTGGATTGATTGGTTCGCTTTCAAAATAAAAGTCCCCCAAAAGAAAGTGATTCAAACGGATATAAATATTGGAATCATTCCATATTTGGACTAGTTGTTATGTAAATTCAACAAAATACAATAATTTGTTAATTTGACACAAAACAAGTAAACATAAGTTGCAATTGTACCGTGGATGTTGTAGAATTGCATTGTGAGCATAATTATGTTTACTGTACAACCTAACCTATGGATGTTGCACCCATGAAATGGGGTATCAGCCTACTCGGTGACACTCACAAAACAGAACTCTGTTTTTTATATTATATTATAGTATTAGCTCTTATTGTGGGACTCTGAAAAAAACAGTGTGAAATGAGACACATTAAGCATACAGCCTACAGTGGGCATTGAACATACAGTACATATTGGATGTGTACAGCCTAAATTAGAGACTGTGCACCCTTTGAAATGGGCTATCATTCTACTCAGTGACACTCACAGAACACAACTTTGTAAAGATGACATGAAACACAAAATGAAACCTCTTGAGATTCAAGCAATCTATATTTCATTAGATGACTTCATTAACTTCATGAGTAATTCAAAACAGGCATATCATAAAATTATATCACTCAGCTACATCTTTCTAAACAAGTACTGTGTTTTCTGTCAACTCATACAACAGTGCTTTGTCACAAAATTGGTTAATTCTTTACCCTGAAAGGACTGCTTTGGAAAACAAACATACATATGTAGATACCTCAACTGCCTCCGTCTGACAGTTTTTAAATTCTGGGCATCAACGCCAGAATTCATAATCAAGGACAATATCGAATCTGTACAGAATGCCCTTGATTTCAGTTTGGTATTGCTGTAAGGAGTTCATTATTCTATAACTTAATATTATGATCGTTTCATTAAGCCAACACCTCCTTTGGCCGCCTTTCCTTTCAGTTCTCTGCTGCCAGTGACTGGAACGAAATGCAAAAATCACTGAAGTTGGAGACATATCTACCTCACTAACTTCAAGCATCGGCTGTCAGAGCAGCTTACCGATCCCTGCAGCTGTACACAGCCCATCTGTAAATAGCCCATCCAACCAGCTACCTACCTCATCCCCATATTAGTTTTTATTTACTTTTTTGCACACCAGTATTTCTACTTGCACATCATCATTTGCACATCTATCACTGCAATGTTAATTTGCTAAATTGTAATTACTTCCCCACTACGGCCTATTTATTGCCTTACCTCCTTACTCCATTTGCACACACTGTATATAGACTTATTCTATTGTGTTATTGACTGTATGTTTGTTTATTCCATGTGTAATTCTGTGTTGTTGTTTTTGTCGCACTGCTTTGCTTTATCTTGACCAGGTCGCAGTTGTAAATGAGAACTTGTTCTCAACTAGCCGACCTGGTTAAATAAAAGTGAAATGGATTTTTTTTAATAATATGGTGGGGAAGGGTAGCCTAGTGGTTAGAGCGTTGGACTAGTAACCGAAAGGTTGCAAGTTCGAATCCCTGAGCTGACAAGGTACAAATCTGTCGTTCTGCCCCTGAACAGGCAGTTAACCCACCGTCATTGAAAATAAGAATTTGTTCTTAACTGACTTGCCTAGTTAAATAAAGGTAAAATAAAAATATACCAACATTGATCATGATACATGATGAAAAAAATGTACATTTATCTGAAAACGTGATTACACTAGACAATTCAAATGAGTGCTTGCTCTGTATGCTGGATAGAGGAGGCAGGTTGCTTTCTGTTGTCATGTCCATCTCTACTAGTAATGTCTGGATAGAGGTACATGTGGAGGCAGGTTGCTTTCTGTTGTCATGTCCATCTCTACTAGTAATGTCTGGATAGAGGTACATGTGGAGGCAGGTTGCTTTATGTTGTCATGTCTATCTCTTCTAGTAATGTCTGGATAGAGGTACATGTGGAGGCAGGTTGCTTTCTGTTGTCATGTCTATCTCTTCTAGTAAAGATGCAATCATAAAGTCTACTACATCCACAGTGCGATTTCAACAGATTTTTTTTGTTGTGTCAAATTAACAAATTATTGTATTTTGTTAAATGTATATAACATTCCGGTCTCATTTAGCATGATCTATTCCAAATATGGCATGATGATTCTAATATTTGTATCCGTTTCAATCACTTTAAAATCGGGGACTTTTATTCTGAAGGTGAACCGCAAATTGCACTTGTAGTTAATCGTTATTGTGGCTAGAGTCACACAGGTCGTTCTACCTTCCCTTTGCAATCTCAGATTTCATTGGAAAGAGGAGGGTTCTGGGGAGGGAGGCAAAGAGGGGTGCGTGTGTGCCTATACCATAGAGAATAATAGAGGACTCTAGCGGCCAAAAGGCCACTTAGCATGGGCAGCGCCATTGAGGGCTTCCACCATTTTAATGTAGTCGATTTGGTGGGACTTCCAACTTCACTGGTTGATCCCTCCTGGTGTCCCATATAACAGTGTTGATTTCACCACTCGCCCCAACCCTGGGCTTGAACCAGGAACCCTCTGAACACATTAACAACTGCCTCCCACAAAGTGTCGTTACCTATCGCTCCACAAAAGCTGCGGTCCTTGCAGAGCAAGGGAAACAACTACTTCAAGGTCTCAGAGAGAGTGACGTCAAAGATTGAAACACTACTAGTTGCACGCTGCTAACTAGCTAGCCATTTCTCACTGGTTAAAGCCCAGTTGAAGTGATGTCCAACCGGGTCATTAGGAGGGATGAGCCAATCGTGAATATGTCCTACTTCAAAATGGAGGTAGCCTCAACGGCGCTGCCCGTGCTGTCACGTACGCTATAATGGCACAGATACAAAGATGAGTTCTCTATCTATCTCTATGGCCTTTTCATCAGCAGTGTGTGCAAAATGATGACAAGATGCATGGTCTGGGAAGCACACGTCTTCAAATTTCAGAGGGGGGGGGGAACCTGAATGGAAGCTTTCGAGCGTGCAGAGGAGATGAATGGTAATTTACAATGTCTACTTTGTAAAATGAGCCATAAAACAAGTTATATTGAACAGCATAATGGGCTCTCATATAACAAACAGAATAAGGGGTTCTCATATAACAAACAACGAGCAATACTGAACAGCATAATGTGTTCTAACTACATTACAGGTGTGTGGTTAAGATGTTGTTTGGCCTAAACAGATCTGTTTAGCCTGTTTCCTTAATTCAAAAAAAAGACCCATTTTGCTTAATTAGACTATAACTTAAATAAAATCAGAGACTATCCAAAATATGATCACATTGATACAATATAGACACCTCGTGGTGGGTTACTATGCAATGCATGCAGAGAACTCATATGCAATCTCCAAATAGACGCCCTACCCTTTCCAATTATCGAGTCTACTTTGTTTCACATAAAAAAACATCTGTAAGTTTTAGACATTCAATGCACAATGAAATTGTACATACAGATGAAATAAAAACATGCCACAAAAGTACATTTGAACATTTATTTATTATTATTAAAATATGAACCTAGAAAACAGCCTATAAACACTATTTACATGATAGCTAGCAGTGACGTTGGTTTTAGAGTCTAGAACCATAAAAACAGACACTTCTTTTCCAGTAGTGATTGTTGTTGTTGTTGTTGTTGTTTTGGCCGCTGAGGGAAAACGGTTGAATCTTTGGGGGGGGGGGGGGGGGGGGGGGGCATTGTAAGACCATGGTAAAGCAATCAATCCATATTTTAGATAGCGTTTGCTTGTGATAAAACAGACAGTCCTACTATACACATTTTCCTGAGCTGAGAGACTAAACTGATAACATGGAAGTGATGAGGTATGTATCATGTTTGGATTTTACACTGGTCTGGACTGTTTCTAGTACATTTCATTATTGATGAGCAGCCAATTCTCATTGTTCCAGTTGGTTGCTTGATAGTCTTTACTCAAGCTGGGGCTACAACAGGCCAATCTCTGGACAACAGGGGTCGTCCAACAGGCCAATCCCTGGGCAACATGTGTCATCCAACAGGCCAATCCCTGGGCAACATGGGTCATCCTACAACAGGGGTCATCCAACCGGCCAATCTCTGGACAACATGGGTCATCCTACAACAGGGGTCATCCAACAGGCCAATCTCTGGACAACAGGGGTCATCCAACAGGCCAATCTCTGGACAACATGGGTCATCCTACAACAGGGGTCATCCAACAGGCCAATCTCTGGACAACATGGGTCATCCTACAACAGGGGTCATCCTACAACAGGGGTCATCCAACAGGCCAATCTCTGGACAACATGCGTCATCCTACAACAGGGGTCATCCTACAACAGGGGTCATCCAACAACAGGGGTCATCCTACAACATGGGTCATCCTACAACATGGGTCATCCTACAACATGGGTCATCCTACAACAGGGGTCATCCTACAACAGGGGTCATCCTACAACAGGGATCATCCTACAACATGGGTCATCCTACAACATGGGTCATCCTACAACATGGGTCATCCTACAACAGGGGTCATCCTACAACATGGGTCATCCTACAGCAGGGGTCATCTAAGTGTGTTTTATTTCTCATGTTTTTATTTTCTTATTTTATCTCCGCATCATTGAGGAAAAAGCTTGTAAGTCAGTCATTATTTCACTGTGAGGTCTATCTACACCTGTTGGTTAAGGGCTGATCAGTCAGCATTTCACTGTGAGGTCTATCTACACCTGTTGGTTAAGGGCTGGTCAGTCAGCATTTCACTGTGAGGTCTATCTACACCTGTTGGTTAAGGGCTGGTCAGTCAGTATTTCACTGTGAGGTCTATCTACACCTGTTGGTTAAGGGCTGGTCAGTCAGCATTTCACTGTGAGGTCTATCTACACCTGTTGGTTAAGGGCTGGTCAGTCAGTATTTCACTGTGAGGTCTATCTACACCTGTTGGTTAAGGGCTGGTCAGTCAGCATCTCACTGTGAGGTCTATCTACACCTGTTGGTTAAGGGCTGGTCAGTCAGCATTTCACTGTGAGGTCTATCTACACCTGTTGGTTAAGGGCTGGTCAGTCTGCATTTCACTGTGAGGTCTATCTACACCTGTTGGTTAAGGGCTGGTCAGTCTGCATTTCACTGTGAGGTCTACACCTGTTGGTTAAGGGCTGGTCAGTCTGCATTTCACTGTGAGGTCTATCTACACCTGTTGGTTAAGGGCTAGAATAAAAACCAACCATTATGATTGGCTGTTGGTTCTTCTGTCTGTTGAAACAAGAGAAAACAAGAGGATTGTTATTATATTTGAATGACTTCCTGCAGTACAGTAATATCCTCCATTCACATTGTTGTAACTCACCGGGACTTTTCTTGGGCAGCGGTGGTTCACAGATCTCTCGATAACAAACATCCTGCTGCACTTTAAACGTCCTTTTGTACCTGGGGAGCACATATCACATATAACTTGTATTATGTCACATGCACTGAATACAGCAGGTGTAGTAGACCTTACAGTGAACTGCTGAATACAACAGATGTAGTAGACGTTACAGTGAAATGCTAAATACAACAGGTGTAGTAGACCTTACAGTGAAATGCTGAATACAACAGGTGTAATAGACCTTACAGTGAAATGCTGAATACAACAGGTGTAGTAGACCTTACAGTGAAATGCTGAATACAACAGGTGTAGTAGACCTTACAGTGAAATGCTGAATACAACAGGTGTAGTAGACCTTACAGTGAAATGCTGAATACAACAGGTGTAGTAGACCTTACAGTGAAATGCTGAATACAACAGGTGTAGTAGACCTTACAGTGAAATGCTGAATACAACAGGTGTAGTAGACCTTACAGTGAAATGCTGAATACAACAGGTGTAGTAGACCTTACAGTGAAATGCTGAATACAACAGGTGTAGTAGACCTTACAGTGAAATGCTGAATACAACAGGTGTAGTAGACCTTACAGTGAAATGCTTACTTACAAGCCCTTTAACCAACAATGCAGTTTTCAGAACCCCCCCCCCAAAAAAAGTAAGAGGTAAGAATAACAAATATAACAACAAAAAAAGAGGAGCAGAAAATAACAATAGCGGGGCTATATACAGGGTATTACGGTACAGAGTCAATGTGGAGACTATATACAGGGTATTACGGTACAGAGTCAATGTGGAGGCTATATACAGGGTATTACGGTACAGAGTCAATGTGGAGGCTATATACAGGGGGTACCGGTACAGAGTCAATGTGGAGGCTATATACAGGGTATTACGGTACAGAGTCAATGTGGAGGCTATATACAGGATGTTACGGTACAGAGTCAATGTGGAGGCTATATACAGGGGGTACCGGTACAGAGTCAATGTGGAGGCTATATACAGGGTATTACGGTACAGAGTCAATGTGGAGGCTATATACAGGTGGTACCGGTACAGAGTCAATGTGGAGGCTATATACAGGGTATTACGGTACAGAGTCAATGTGGAGACTATATACAGGATGTTACGGTACAGAGTCAATGTGGAGACTATATACAGGATGTTACGGTACAGAGTCAATGTGGAGGCTATATACAGGGTATTACGGTACAGAGTCAATGTGGAGGCTATATACAGGGTATTACGGTACAGAGTCAATGTGGAGGCTATATACAGGGTATTACGGTACAGAGTCAATGTGGAGGCTATATACAGGGTATTACGGTACAGAGTCAATGTGGAGACTATATACAGGATGTTACGGTACAGAGTCAATGTGGAGGCTATATACAGGGTATTACGGTACAGAGTCAATGTGGAGGCTATATACAGGGTATTACGGTACAGAGTCAATGTGGAGGCTATATACAGGGTATTACGGTACAGAGTCAATGTGGAGACTATATACAGGGTGTTACGGTACAGAGTCAATGTGGAGGCTATATACAGGGTATTACGGTACAGAGTCAATGTGGAGGCTATATACAGGGTATTACGGTACAGAGTCAATGTGGAGACTATATACAGGGTGTTACGGTACAGAGTCAATGTGGAGGCTATATGCAGGGTATTACGGTACAGAGTCAATGTGGAGGCTATATACAGGGTATTACGGTACAGAGTCAATGTGGAGGCTATATACAGGGTGTTACGGTACAGAGTCAATGTGGAGGCTATATACAGGGTATTACGGTACAGAGTCAATGTGGAGGCTATATACAGGGTATTACGGTACAGAGTCAATGTGGAGACTATATACAGGATGTTACGGTACAGAGTCAATGTGGAGACTATATACAGGATGTTACGGTACAGAGTCAATGTGGAGGCTATATACAGGGTATTACGGTACAGAGTCAATGTGGAGGCTATGTACAGGGTATTACGGTACAGAGTCAATGTGGAGACTATATACAGGGTATTACGGTACAGAGTCAATGTGGAGGCTATATACAGGGTATTACGGTACAGAGTCAATGTGGAGGCTATATACAGGGTATTACGGTACAGAGTCAATGTGGAGGCTATATATCTTGGACCTCGACTTGGCGCTCCGATACTACTTGCCGTGCGGTAGCAGAGAGAACCGTCTATGACTAGAGTGGATGGAGTTTTTGACCATTTTTAGGGCCTTCCTCTGACAAATCCTGGTATAGAGGTCCTGGATGGCAGGAAGCTTGGCCCGAGTGATGTACTGAGCCGTACGCACAACCCTTTGTAGCACCTTGCGGTCGGAGGCCGATCAGTTGCGATACCAGGCAGTGATGGAACCTGTCAGGATGCTCTCGATGGTGCAGCCGTAAAACCTTTTGAGGATCTGAGGACCCATCTTTTCAGTCTCCTGAGGGGGAATAGGTTTTAAAGTTGCCTCTTCACGACTATTGGACCATGTTAGTTTGTTGGTGATGTGGACGCCAAGGAACTTGAAGCTCTCAACCTGCTCCACTACAGCCCTGTGGATGAGAATGGGGGGCATCCTCGGGGTCCTCCTTTTCCTGTAGTCCACAATCATCTCCTTTGTCTTGATTACGTTGAGGGAGAGGTTGTTATCCTGGCACCACAAGGTCAGATCTCTGATCTCCTCCCTATAGGCTGTTGTGTCATCGGCAAGCTTAATGATGGTGTTGGCTACCTACCCTTACCACCTGGGGGCGGCCCATCAGGAAGTCCAGGATCCAGGTGCAGAGGAAGGTGTTTAGTCCCAGGGTCCTTAGCTTAGTGATGAGCTTTGAGGGCACTATGCTGTTGAACACTGAGCTGTAGTCAATGAACAGCATTCTCACATAGGTGCTCCTTTTGTCCAGGTGGGAAAGGGCAGTGTGAAGTGCAATAGAGATTGCATCATTTGTGGATCTGTTTGTGCAGTATGCAAATTGGAGTGGGTGTAGGGTTTCTGGGATAATGGTGTTGATATGAGCCATGACCAGCCTTTTAAAGCATTTCTTGGCTACAGTCGTGAGTGCTACGTGTCGCTAGTCATTTAGGCAGGTTACCTTAGTGTTCTTTGGCACAGGGACTACGGTGGTCTGCTTGAAACATGGTATTACAGACTCAGACAGGGAGAGATTGAAAATGTCACTGAAGACCCTTGCCAGTTGGTCAGCGCATGCTCGCAGTACACGTGCTGGTAATCCGTCTGGCCCAGTGGCCTTGTGAATGTTGACCTGTCTTACTCACATCGGCAGCAGAGAGAGTGATCGCACAGTCTTCCGGAACAGCTGGTGCTCTCATGCATGTTTCAGTATTATTTGCCTCGAAGTGAGCATAGAAGTAGTTTAGCTCGTCTGGTAGGCTCTTGTCACTGGGCATCTCCTGGCTGTGCTTCCCTTTGTAGTCTGTAATAGTTTGCAAGCCCTGCCACATCTGACGAGCGTCAGAGCCGGTGTAGTACGATTCGATCTTAGTCAGGTATTGATGCTTTGCCTGTTTCGTCGGATGGCGTAGCGGGATTTCTTATAAGCTTCCGGGTTAGAGTCCTGCTCCTTGAAAGCGGCAGCTCTTGCCTTTAGCTCAGTGCGGATGTTGCCTGTAATCCATGGCTTCTGGATGGGGTATGTACGTACGGTCACTGTGGGGACGTCATCGATGCACTTATTGATGAAGCCAATGACTGATGTGGTGTACTCCTAAATGTTTGACACTCACAGGTAACACTACTACTACTACTACTGCTACTACTTCTGCTGCTGCTACTACCGCTTCTACTACTACTAATGCTACTACTACTACGACTGATGATGCTACTACTACTACTACTACTACTACTACTACTACTACTACTACTGCTACTAGTCTAGTACTACTGATACTACTATTAAACAGTATATACTATATGCATCTGTAAAGGCTTCAGTATACCGAGATTGAGGGTGACATCAGTCCTGACAGGTACAAACATGCACAGGATATCACTGTTGTCCGCTGTTTGACACTCACAGGTAATGGCAGACTTCACCCACCCAGACGGGCACGCTCTTTGTTTCAGAGTAGAGGCGGGTACACGGGTGGGGCAATCGTTTGCAGACTGCAGTCGGGGTTGCGGCAGGACAAAGATAAACAGAGAGAAAGGTATTAAAACACAGAGAATCTTTAGACCAGAGGAAGCAACAGTTACAAGGCTGTTAAATGTGAGATGAGGGACTGAGGAGAGAGGGCGGAGGAAGGGGGAGAGGAAGGTATGGAAGGAGGAAGAGAGGAAGAAGGGAGGCAGAGAGGAAGGTATTGAACAGAGCAATACTCAATCATTAGGCATCAATGCCAAAGGAACTGAATAATATTAAGAAATGCTATAGATGCAAGGAAAGTAGTGTGGAAACCCACCGTAAAAACAATTAGGCAACAACCAATTCAATCCCTTTTAGACAACTTCCTGGACAAAAAGTTCCACTGTAATATTGAAGGTGTAAACTTGTCAGTAAAAAACTTAACAGTATATTTGACCTCTCAGCTTCCCTATCAAAAAATAAATAAATTCACACAGATAACCGAAGAAAATTAACAACAATGACAAATGGTTTGATGAAGAATGCAAAAATCTAAGAAAGAAATTGAGAAACCTATCCAATCAAAAACATTGAGACCCAGAAAACCTGAGCCTACACCTTCACTATGGTGAATCACTAAATCAAAACTACGGACAAAGAAGGAGCAACACGTCAGAAATCAGCTCTATGTAACTGAAGAATCCGTAGACTCTAACCACTTCTGGGTAAACAAACAACAACACAAATTATTATCTATCCAAAACAGAGATGTATGGATAACCCACTTCTCTAATACCTATAACAAAGAAGAAAGAGCAAAAAAACATATACATGATCAAAATACAAATCTTTGAATCAACTATTAAAGACTACCAGAACCCACTGGATTCTCCAATTACATTGAATGAACTACAAACTACAAACCCTTCAACCCAAAAAGGCCTGTGGGGTTGATGATATCCTCAATGAAACGATAAAATATACAGACCACAAATTCCAATTGGCTATACTTAAACTCTTTAACATCATCCTCAGCTCTGGCATCTTCCCAAATATTTAGAACCAAGGACTGATCACCCCAAATTTGACCCCAATAACCACCGTGGGATATGTGTCAACAGCAACCTTGGGAAAATCCTCTGCGTCATCATTAACAGCAGACTAGTTAATTTCCTCATTGAAAACAATGTACTGAGCAAATGTCAAATTGGCTTTTTACCAAATTACCGTATGACAGACCACGTAGTCACCCTGCACACCCTAACTGACAACCAAACAAACCAAAACAAAGGAAAAGTCAATGACTTCAAAAAAGCTTTTGACTCCATTTGGCATGAGAGTCTGCTATACAAATGATGGAAAGTGGTGTTGGGGGGAAAACCAGCACCTAGATCATCTACACAGATTCTGCCAGACCTGGGCCCTGACAGAAAATCTCAGTAAGACAAAAATAATGGTGTTCCAAAAAAGGTCCAGTCGCCAGGACCACAAATACAAATTCCATCTAAGCACCGTTACCGTAGAGCACACAAAACACTATACATACCTCGGCCTAAACGTCCGCTCACCAACCAAGAATTCACGAAATGGGACAAACACCAAATTGAGACTCTGCATGCAGAATTCTGAAAAAATATTCCTCCGTGTACAACGTAAAACACCAAATAATACACGCAGAGCAGAATTAGGCCGATATCCGCTAATTATCAAAAACCAGAAAAGAGACATTCTACAACCACTTAAAAGGAAGTGATTCCCAAACCTTCCATAACAAAGCCATCACCTACAGAGAGATGAACCTGGAGAAGAGTCCCCTAAGCAAGCTGGTCCTGGGGCTCTGTTCACAAACACAAACACACCCTACAGAGCCCCAGGACAACAGCACAACTAGACCCAACCAAATCATGAGAAAACAAAAAGATAATTACTTGACACATTGGAAAGAATTAACAAAAAAACTAGAATACTGTTTGGCCCTAAACAGAGTACACAATGGCAGAATACTTGACCACTGTGACTGACCCAAACTTAAGGAAAGCTTTGACTATGTACAGACTCAGTGAACAAAGACTTGCTACTGGCTCTCAAGAGAAGACAGGCTATGCGCAGACTCAGTGGGCATAGCCTTGCTATTGAGAAAGGCAGTTGTAGGCAGACATGGCTCTCAAGAGAAGACAGGCTATGTGCTCACTGCCCACAAAATGAAGTGGAAACTGAGCTGCACTTCCTAACCTCCTGCCCAATGTATGACCATATTAGAAACACATATTTCCCTCAGATTACACAGATCCACAAAGAATTCGAAAACAAACCCGATTTTGATAAACCCCCATATCTACTGGGTGAAATTCCACAGTGTGCCATCACAGCAGCAAGATTAGTGACCTGTTGCCACAAGAAAAGGGCAACCAGTGAAGAACACACACCATTGTAAATACAACCCATATTTATGCTTATTTATTTCCCCTTGTGTACTTTAACTATTTGTACATTGCTACAACACTGTATATATATATAATATGACATTTGTAATGTCTTTATTGTTTTGAAACTTCTGTATGTGTAATGTTTACTGTTAATTTTTATTGTTTATTTCACTTTTGTTTATTATCTACTTCACTTGATTTGGCAATGTTAACACATGTTTCCCATGCCAATAAAGCCTCTTGAATTTAATTGAATTGAGAGAGGACAGAGAGATATAGGACAGAAAGATCGGGAGGGAGAGAGAACAGAGTGATAGGGAGGGAGAGAGAGAACAGAGCGATAGGGGGGAGAGAGATAGAACAGAGAGATAGGGAGGGTGGTAGGGAGAGACAGGACAGAGAGATAGGGAGAGAGTGAGGACAGAAAGAAAGGGTTTTTGTCTGAGAGGAGGGAAATAAGGAGGTAGGGGGGGGCAGAGAGGAAGGGAGAGAGAGGGAGGTATTTGGCACTCCTCCCTGGTGATTGATGGTTTTAGGAAAGGAATGAGTCTGACTGAGGGTGTTTGGGGGAGGAAATGCATTGAAGAGAAAGTGGTGGGGAGGGGAGGGAGAAAGACATAAACTTACACAGCTCACACTGCCTGCCCTTGAACCCAGCTGCGCAATTGCAGATGTATGAGTCGCTCCCCTTCTCACACGTACCCCCGTTCAGGCAGGGCAAGCTCTGGCAGTCCCGGGACGACTCTGAAACACAGCATACTGTTGTCAGGACCCCAAGCAGAGAAAACCAGCAGCTCGGGTTTCGCCAAGGCTGCATACGTCCCAAATGACACCCCATGCTCTTTATTGTCCACTACATTTGACCAGTACTCTACAGACAATTTCTGATGGATTCTCTGTCCTGCTGTAGAGAACCTACCAGGCCCCTCCTCTTCCTCCTTCCTCTCTAGTGCAAGGCCGATTTGATTAGTTGTCTCCTCCATCTTCTGGAACTGAATAGGAAGCTCAGGCTCTGCAAGGCAAAGAAAAAAAAGAGGATGAACTGTTTCTAAGGAGGTATTGAGCGAGATATATTGACACTTCACAAAGTTCTTACTTGTGTCAGTTCACACCATCATCACTGTTAAAGAGGCTGTTTTGCATTATGATATATGGGGGTTATGATACTGCTTACTGGTGCGGTGTCTGATGACCTTTCTGGGCAGGCTCGTGAACTTAGCTGTTATCCTCCCCCTTCCATCAATCAGTTCTGTGTATCTGGAAGAGAACGAATGATGGCCGAAGCTTTTAGAGAGACAAGATAGATAGAGCCTGAGAGAACCAACCTTGTCTAGTTAGCATTAAATAGTCCGTTTACAACTTAGCAGTGGAAGAACAATTTCTACAATACGTGCGCAACACTGCGCTCTAGTGTCTCATAGCCTTGATAACTTGATAACCCCCTACAGTCAATCTCTGTCTGTCTATCTGTCTCTCTCTCTCTCAGTCTCACTTATTCACCTGGGCATCTCTTCAGAGTGCACGCACGCACGCACGCACGCACGCACTCACTCACTCACTCACTCACTCACTCACTCACTCACTCACACTCTCCCTCCCTCCCTCCCTCCCTCCCTCCCTCCCTCACTCACTCACTCACTCACTCACTCACTCACTCACTCACTCACCTGGGCATCTCTTCAGAGTTCTCTCTCTCTCTCTCTCTCTCTCACACTCTCTCTCACACTCTCTCTCACACTCTCTCTCACACCCTCCCTCCCTCCCTCCCTCTTACCTGGGCATCTCTTCAGAGTTCTCTCTCTCTCCAGCCACCCCCAGGTCGTGAGGTTCAGACGGGGCTAGAGTATGACCCACAGGGGTTCCCCCGACAGACGGTCTCTCCCTCGTCCTCCCTCCCCGTCGCTCGTCCATCGGTACTGGTCCAGGTACAGTTAAAGTTAGTTGCATAGGAAGTGTTAAAAGGAAAGCTTTTCAGACTGAAACAGACAAAACGATAGTCCTAGAATGGTAGAAGTCTCATTCTGGGCTCTAAGCAGAAGTCCCCGGAGCATTACAATGTGAAATCTCAAGAGTAGTGTATGTTAGAGCTGTAGCCTATAGAACAGTCTGGAAGCAGAGACTCACATGTGGTGAAGGCCAGGTGTTGTGGTACACTGTGAATATGTTCCTGTCCTGTGTTCCTAACAGCCATGAGGACTAGGTGGTAGTGTTGTCCTGGGGAAAGCTCTCTTAGGGTATATGTTCGCAGCTTCCCATTGGGTAGGAAGCGACTGCGGGTGCTCAGGCCTCGCGTCACATTGACCACGAAGCCATCTGGCAGGTTCCTGGGATGGGGATCCCACGTCACCAGGGCAGAGTTGGAAGTCACATGGGACAGAGACAGGTTCTGAGGGGGGAGGGGTCCTAGAGGGAGGGAGGGAGGGGGCACAGAGAGGACAGTCTGTCTGTATGCTGATAGAAACAGTTGTGACTTTCGAGGTCTGTTGGACCTCTATTCTTAAATTTGGGTCCAAAATTCAGACTTTTGTCTCGGATCTGGAACGGGTCTGACATAATTGCCACAGGTCTCGGGTATGTGCAATTAAAATGGATTTACCAACTGGAGAGAGAGAGAGAGAAGCCTTGTCCTTTTTCATAGAAGTAAAAAGGAAAGTTAGAGGAGAAAGAGGACAGTGAAAGGAAGACGACAAGGGGAACGTCATCGAAGGACAAGTTTTAATATTGTAGTGGACAAAGATGAGCAGAACGTTGATGCGGCCAAATCGCTATTCAAGTTTGATGCAATTTTCTACCTTTTATTTATTTATTTTTCGTATATTTATTATAAATTGTTTATTCATTATTATTATTTAATAATCTATAACCAGTTCTATAAATAGCCAAAAGTGTTTTGTTTCATTTTATTTAGACATTTTCATTGCCTTTTTAAAAACATCTTCAGGATCGGTGGGGGCCCTGCGGGACGTTTGAGCTAATGTAGGCTAATGCGATTAGCATGCGGTTGTATTTTTCTTCTACCAGATCTAATGTGTTATATTCTTCTACATTCCCTTCCCATTTCCACAAACTTCAAAGTGTTTCATTTCAAATGGTATCAAGAATATGCATATCCTTACTTCAGGTCCTGAGCTACAGGCAGTTAGATTTGGGTATGTTATTTTAGGTCCTGAGTTACAGGCAGTTAGATTTGAGTTTGTTATTTTAGGCGAAAATTGGAAAAAGGGTCCGATCCTTAAGAGGCTTTATTAACAAATGCGTAGTGAATTCCTCAGGGCGGGTTAATGCCAGGGACCTCACTGTATATGATATTATCACCATCCGTAGGTGCCGATATAATATGGATTGCGATTCTCGCGATTCTATTCGTAGGTTGCATGTTCAGTCACAATATTGTTTTGAACGTTCATTTCGGACTGATGCCCTACTGAGTATTCTACTCAATGCATTTTCAATGAGCCCTGATGAAGATTTAATTCAAAGTGATTTACAGTGGCTTGGAAATACAATGACGTACAAAGGAAGGCAAATAATTAGTAGGAAAAACCTTTTGATGTAAAGTAAATTTGACGATATGATAATACTTGCAAAGTTGTATCCTACTAAATATTTGACTACTTTTGTATGTTATTGTATTTCCAGGCACTGTAGTGTAATGTAGACTAAACAGTAGTTCGCCTCAGTCCAGAATGACTTGGCTTTATCACCCCTTTAGGGCACCTACTACGGCGCTGGCGATAGAAGGCGGCCCGAGAACGTTCAATACAATGGCACGAAGTGCCAGTTGATCCTGATCCTGACAGTTGATCCTGATCCTGACAGTTAATCCTGATCCTGACAGTTAATCCTGATCCTGACAGTTGATCCTGATCCTGATCCTGACAGTTAATCCTGATCCTGACAGTTGATCCTGATCCTGACAGTTAATCCTGATCCTGACAGTTAATCCTGATCCTGACAGTTAATCCTGATCCTGACAGTTGATCCTGATCCTGACAGTTGATCCTGATCCTGACAGTTGATCCTGATCCTGACAGTTGATCCTGATCCTGACAGTTAATCCTGATCCTGACAGTTGATCCTGATCCTGACAGTTGATCCTGATCGTGACAGTTGATCCTGATCACATTTTCTAATTGGAGTGGCCATCTTTAAGTGTCTTGTCTCAGGTTAATGAATCTCTCTGCGCGGTGGACAAGACTATCTATGTTAGGATGGGGAAGTTTCCAGATGCTTAACGAATGCATAGCGAATTCCTGAGGTTCATTGAGTTACTGCTTCTGCATTGCTTATGGCTGGTTATCTGAAAATTGTTGATTGTAAAAAAAGGGCTTTATAAAATACATGTTTGGATTGATTGACTGATTGATTGATTAATGTATGAGACATGTGATGACATACTGGTCCAGACTTGCAGCGGTCCAGCAGAGTGACTGGTGGAGGGCGACTCGTCTGGTCTGATACCACTCTGAGTTAGAACGTCCACTGTGTACATCTGACCAGGGAGCAGATACCTGAAGGGGAGACACACAGAAACACACAGACAGAAATCCCAGTCATGCAACATGACAAAAAAACAAACAATTCTGCTCTGGTCTATGGATGTTTATCAGCGTTGGCTTCACACCGCCATCTACTGGATGAAATGTGTATTGCAGTGCAGACAGTGCCCTAGAACAGCGGTTCCCAACAAGGGGTATCCTGGGGGTATTGGGCCTACCCACAGAGGGTACTGGAGAAGACTCATGAGACCATAGGTTTACTGGTAAAATGCACATGAGGGGTTACTTCAGGGTTTTCTCCGGGCAGAGCAAAATTCAATTGGTTGTACAGTAACGGAAAAAGGTTGAGAACCAATGCCATAGAAAGTAATATTAAGTGATAGTGATACAGTGGCACCCAGTGGACATAATCAGTATTGCAGGCTGTAAGTCAGTGTTTTTTCAACTTTTTGTTTGGTCACTACCACCAAATGCATCATGCTCTGCCCAAACTACCTCTTCATGGGCATTAGACCAGTAGGCCTATGATCTCACGAGTCTTTCCAAGTACCCCTGTGGATAGACTAAGTACTTTGAGAATCACTCAAATCTACTGCCAAACTAGTGACAATAATGTTGAATGGAGCAGAACCTGAAGGCATATTCCATTGTGCTGGTGTTGAGCAGAGCGGTGGCGACTCCACTACCGTCCCAGGAGACCAGGGAAAGGCGCACCTGGCTGACGGTAGCATGACGAGCAGCCTGAACCAGCCACCTCAGCCATACCTGGGAGGACGATACGTTGACTACCTGCAGCTGGTCCACCCGCCGTGGCCCTGACACACAGAGAGAGATACACAGGTCAGTATACCCACACACACACACACACACACACACACACACACACACACACACACACACACACACACACACACACAGAGAGAGATACACAGGTCAGTATACACACACACACACCCACACACAGAGAGAGATACACAGGTCAGTATACCCACACACACACACACACACACACACACACACACACTCTCTAAACTACACTATACATAAAACAGTGAGATCGTCACTGTACTGAAGCATTCACAGTCCACTCACTGGTGCGTATGAGAGCGATGGCTGGCTGGCTGATATCGTTGCTGTTGGTGTTTCGTTTCACTGAGAACGTAGAGATGTTGTATAGCAGGCCAGGCACCAGGCCCTGCAGCTGATAGGTGGACTGCTTCTTGTCCAGGAAGTCAGTCTTCCTGGTTCCACTGCCACGGCCCGGGAGACCCAGAGGGGCGTAGGTCACAGCGAAGCCACTGACCTATCCGTGGGTTGCATGTTTGTTTTAGGACTGAAGCCCAGCAGAGATTTCTACACAATGCAGTCTCAATATGTGTTAATGAACATTTCGTCTGAAGTGCATTACTGTGGCTTGAAAACACGATTACAAGTTTCAAATATCGCCAGGTTGGCTTTCGAGGCAGTAGAGGCCTCTGTCCCCACTATCTAAGATTGAGGGGAGAGCACTGACATTTTAGCTCGCTAACGTTAGCATTGCTAGCTATTTCTGAAAAACGTTGGTAGCTCACGACAACATTGCCATCGCTCTAAAGAAAAACTTGACGACAACATAATGATAACAACGTTATTTTCTACTAATTTGTCTACTTTAACAATATCATGATATTTCCAGGCCACTATAGTCTAATTGCGATGAAACAGTCATTAGCCCCCATTTCAGAAAGACGGCAATATGCTGCGGCATCTGTAGCATGGTGATGCGGTAACTATGGCAACGACGCAATGGAGTGACGGAGGTGCAACCCCCATGAACAAGTGTTCAAGGTTTCAGGGTGCATTCTTGATGGCACCCTATTCCCTATATAGTGCACTACCAGAGCCCTATTCCCTATATAGTGCACTACTTCTGACCAGAGCCCTATTCCCTATATAGTGCACTACTTATGACCAGTGCCTCTGAGGGTTATACTACAAATAAGGATCAATGAGTTAGCCAGCTGACGTTTTTGTTGTTGTTGTTGTTGCTAAAGATAAGCACCATGAAATGGGCAATGGTGTAATGAATTGTTTATCAAAGTAATCTATCTAACTCATTGATCTAGCTTTGTAATATACCCCTCTGGTGAAAGAGGTATTCTGACCACAATGGGTTAAATAAAAAAATGTATGAATTAAACTGACCAGGCTCTGAGAGGAGGGGTCCGGCAGGTCCCAGCGCAGCTCCACCTCATCCTCCTCCACCCGTAGTACATGCAGACCAGAGGGAGGCAACAGGTCTGGGAACAGTGGTAAAAAATACCATTGGTTATTTCTACCACAAAGAAGAGACTTGGTATTGATTAATTTATACATTTATTGAATTTATGGGTTTCTTGAATGATGCACCAATAAGATAATTGATAGTCGATGGGATAGCTGAACGTGACTGACTCTCACCTCTCTCACAGTCCTTGCCTGTGTGACCCACTTTGCAAGTACAGCTGTAGTTCCCTCTCCTGTCGCTGTGGCAGAGGCCTCTGTTCCCACATGGCTGCAGTACACATGGATTCTCCACTAGGGGGAGTCAGAGACCATCTGTCACCATGATGTGCTATTCTGTTACCACCACAGTAGAAGAGACAGCATCCAAAATGGCACCACGGGAGGTTGGTGGCACCATAATTGGGGAGGACGAGCTCGTGGTAATGGCTGGAGCAGAATAGGTGGAATGGTATGAAATACATGGAACACCTGGTTTCCATGGTTTCCATGTGTTTGAGGCCGTTGAGGCCGTTCCATTCACTCCGTCCCAGCCATTATTATGAGCCGTCCTCCCCTCAGCAGCCTCCACTGAATGGCACCCTATTCCCTACATAGGGCCCTGGTCAAAAGTAGTGCACTATAGAGGGAATAGGGTGCCATTTCAGACTCGACCGGTATAGCTCTACTCACATGACTGGCAGCGGTCCCCCAAGAACCCTTCTTTACACACACACAGGTAGTTGTTCCTGGAGCCCCGACACACACCGCCGTTCAAACAGGGGCTGGACTCACATCTGTCCTGCTCTGGAGACACAACACACTCAGAGACAGGAAGGATATAACTGGAATACAGCTGGAGGGATACAACTGGAATACAGCTGGAGGGATACAACTGGAATACAGCTGGAGGGATACAACTGGAATACAACTGGAATACAGCTGGAGGGATACAACTGGAGGATACAACTGGAATACAACTGGAGGGATACAACTGGAATACAACTGGAGGGATACAACAGGAAAACAGCTGGAGGGATACAACTGGAATACAACTGGAGGGATACAACTGGAATACAACTGGAGGGATACAACTGGAATACAACTGGAATACAGCTGGAGGGATACAACTGGAGGATACAACTGGAATACAACTGGAGGGATACAACTGGAATACAACTGGAGGGATACAACAGGAAAACAGCTGGAGGGATAAAACTGGAATACAGCTGAAGGGATACAACTGGAGGGATTCAACTGGAATACAACTGGAGGGATACAACTGGAATACAACTGGAGGGATACAACAGGAATACAGCTGGAGGGATACAACTGGAGGGATACAACTGGAATACAACTGGATGGATACAACTGGAATACAACTGGAGGGATACAACAGGAATACAGCTGGAGGGATACAACTGGAATACAACTGGAGGGATACAACTGGAATACAGCTGGAGGGATACAGCTGGAGGGCTACAACTGGAGGGCTACAACTGGAGGGCTACAACTGGAGGGAATACAGCTTGAGGGATACAACTGGAATACAACTGGAGGGATACAACAGGAATACAGCTGGAGGGAAACAGCTGGAGGGATACAACTGGAATACAACTGGAGGGATACAACTGGAATACAACTGGAGGGATACAACTGGAATACAGCTGGAGGGATACAACTGGAATACAACTGGAGGGATACAACTGGAAAACAGCTGGAGGGATAAAACAGGAATACAGCTGGTTGGGATACAACTGGAATACAGCTGGAGGGATACAACTGGAATACAACTGGAGGGATACAACTGAAATACAACTGGAGGGATACAACTGGAGGGATACAACTGGAATAGAGCTGGAGGGATACAACTGGAATAGAGCTGGAGGGATACAACTGGAGGGATACAACTGGAATAGAGCTGGAGGGATACAACTGGAGGGATACAACTGGAATAGAGCTGGAGGGATACAACTGGAATACAACTGGAGGGATACAACTGTAATACAACTGGAGGGATACAACTGAAATACAACTGGAGGGATACAACTGGAATAGAGCTGGAGGGATACAACTGGAATAGAGCTGGAGGGATACAACATGAATACAGCTGGAGCGATACAACTGGAGGGATACAACTGGAATACAGCTGGAGGGAAACAACTGGAGGGATACAACTGGAGGGTTACAGCTGGAATACAGCTGGAGGGATACAACTGGAGGGATACAACTGGAGGGATACAGCTGGAGGGATACAGCTGGAATACAGCTGGAGGGATACAACTGGAATACAGCTGGAGGGATACAACTGGAGGGATACAACTTGAATGCAGCTGGAGGGATACAACAGGAATACAACTGGAGGGATACAACAGGAAAACAGCTGGAGGGATAAAACTGGAATACAGCTGAAGGGATACAACTGGAGGGATTCAACTGGAATACAACTGGAGGGATACAACTGGAATACAACTGGAGGGATACAACAGGAATACAGCTGGAGGGATACAACTGGAGGGATACAACTGGAATACAACTGGATGGATACAACTGGAATACAACTGGAGGGATACAACAGGAATACAGCTGGAGGGATACAACTGGAATACAACTGGAGGGATACAACTGGAATACAGCTGGAGGGATACAGCTGGAGGGCTACAACTGGAGGGCTACAACTGGAGGGCTACAACTGGAGGGAATACAGCTTGAGGGATACAACTGGAATACAACTGGAGGGATACAACAGGAATACAGCTGGAGGGAAACAGCTGGAGGGATACAACTGGAATACAACTGGAGGGATACAACTGGAATACAACTGGAGGGATACAACTGGAATACAGCTGGAGGGATACAACTGGAATACAACTGGAGGGATACAACTGGAAAACAGCTGGAGGGATAAAACAGGAATACAGCTGGTTGGGATACAACTGGAATACAGCTGGAGGGATACAACTGGAATACAACTGGAGGGATACAACTGAAATACAACTGGAGGGATACAACTGGAGGGATACAACTGGAATAGAGCTGGAGGGATACAACTGGAATAGAGCTGGAGGGATACAACTGGAGGGATACAACTGGAATAGAGCTGGAGGGATACAACTGGAGGGATACAACTGGAATAGAGCTGGAGGGATACAACTGGAATACAACTGGAGGGATACAACTGTAATACAACTGGAGGGATACAACTGAAATACAACTGGAGGGATACAACTGGAATAGAGCTGGAGGGATACAACTGGAATAGAGCTGGAGGGATACAACATGAATACAGCTGGAGCGATACAACTGGAGGGATACAACTGGAATACAGCTGGAGGGAAACAACTGGAGGGATACAACTGGAGGGTTACAGCTGGAATACAGCTGGAGGGATACAACTGGAGGGATACAACTGGAGGGATACAGCTGGAGGGATACAGCTGGAATACAGCTGGAGGGATACAACTGGAATACAGCTGGAGGGATACAACTGGAGGGATACAACTTGAATGCAGCTGGAGGGATACAACAGGAATACAGCTGGAGGGATACAACTGGAATACAGCTGGAGGGATACAACTGGAGGGATACAACTGGAGGGATACAACTGGAATACAGCTGGAGGGATACAACTGGAGGGATACAACTGGAAGGATACAACTGGAATACAGCTGGAGGGATACAACTGGAATACAGCTGTAGGGATACAACTGGAATACAGCTGGAGGGATACAACTGGAGGGATACAACTGGAGGGATACAACTGGAATACAGCTGGAGGGATACAACTGGAGGGATACAACTGGAATACAGCTGGAGGGATACAGCTGGAATACAGCTGGAGGGATACAACTGGAATACAGCTGGAGGGATACAACTGGAATACAGCTGGAGGGATACAACTGGAGGGATACAACTGGAATACAGCTGGAGGGATACAACTGGAATACAGCTGGAGGGATACAACTGGAATACAGCTGGAGGTATACAACTGGAGGGATACAACTGGAATACAGCTGGAGGGATACATGATACATATGGCCCTTAGACAGAGTGAATGTTGTACCTATCTCACAGTCTTCTCCTCTGAAGCCGTGTTGGCAGTGGCAGTAGTAGGAACCCGGCTGGTCCTCACATGTTCCTCCGTGTTTACAGGGCCCCGACAGACACTCATCCATATCTGAGAGGAAAACACGCACACACACACACACACTTATGAACATACACACGTATGCACACCTACGCAAGCATGCACAGACACACACACAGGGTTGGGTAGGTTACTGTCTAAATGTAATCGGTTACAGCTGCTGGTTAACCTGTCCAAAAATAACAGTAACATCACTTTTGGATTACCCCCATAGTCAGTAATGTAATGTAATGTAATGTAATGTAATCTATCTGTCTGTCTGTCTGTCTGTCTGTCTGTCTGTCTGTCTGTCTGGCTGGCTGGCTGGCTGGCAAGGCAGGCAGGCAAGGCAGGCAGGCAGGCAGGCAGGCAGGCAGGCAGGCAGGCAGGCAGGCAGGCAGGCAGGGCACGTTTAATGCTGACTATCAGCTTTGAGAGATGTAGTCTACCTGCTGTAAACCTGTAGGTACAGAAGTAGTATACAGGTGAAACCTGTAGGTATAGAAGTAGTATACAGGTGAAACCTGTAGGTACAGAAGTAGTATAGAGGTGAAATCTACTTGTCTGACAGCGGTTTCTACTGAAACTACACTCACACAGGTAGGCTGCCATCCTGTTCCTACATGTTCCTCCGTTCAGACAGGGCTGGGACAAACTTAATAATGATTACATAATTAAAGTGGCCTCTGCAACGTCTATCAGAGGTCATAACATAGCGATTGTAGAGGAATACATAGTATGTAACTGTTATGAAAGTTGTACTGTCCATTTTGTTCTGTATTTAAACGCCACTTTAAATGTGTACGTGACACTGCAACAACATTTCCTCATGGGGACAATGAAGTCAGTAACGTAAAGTAAACACGCGCTGATCTCTACACAAACAAACAAACATTTGAGAACGCTAAACCAAACAGGCCCGTGTGAGATTAAGAAATGAGTCTCAAATGGAACCCTATTCCCTACGTAGTGCACTACTTTAGACCAGAGCCCTATGGAACCCTACTCCCTATATAGTGCACTACTTTAGACCAGAGCCCTATGGAACCCTACTCCCTATATAGTGCACTACTTTAGACCAGAGCCCTATGGAACCCTACTCCCTATATAGTGCACTACTTTAGACCAGAGCCCTATGGAACCCTACTCCCTATTTAGTGCACTACTTTTTACCAGAGCCCTATGGAACCCTACTCCCTATTTAGTGCACTACTTTTGACCAGAGCCCTATGGAACCCTACTCCCTATTTAGTGCACTACTTTTGACCAGAGCGAGCCCTATGGAACCCTACTCCCTATATAGTGCACTACTTTTGACCAGAGCGAGCCCTATGGAACCCTACTCCCTATATAGTGCACTACTTTAGACCAGAGCCCTATGGAACCCTACTCCCTATATAGTGCACTACTTTAGACCAGAGCCCTATGGAATCCTACTCCCTCTATAGTGCACTACTTTAGACCAGAGCCCTATGGAATCCTATGCCCTATATAGTGCACTACTTTAGACCAGAGCCCTATGGAATCCTATGCCCTATATAGTGCACTACTTTAGACCAGAGCCCTATGGAATCCTATGCCCTATATAGTGCACTACTTTAGACCAGAGCCCTATGGAATCCTATGCCCTATATAGTGCACTACTTTAGACCAGAGCCCTATGGAATCCTATGCCCTATATAGTGCACTACTTTAGACCAGAGCCCTATGGAATCCTATGCTCTATATAGTGCACTACTTTAGACCAGAGCCCTATGGAATCCTATGCCCTATATAGTGCACTACTTTAAACCAGAGCCCTATGGAATCCTATGCCCTATATAGTGCACTACTTTAAACCAGAGCCCTATGGAATCCTATGCCCTATATAGTGCACTACTTTAAACCAGAGCCCTATGGAATCCTATGCCCTATATAGTGCACTACTTTAGACCAGAGCCCTATTCCCTATATAGTGCACTACTTTAGACCAGAGCCCTATTCCTTATTTAGTGCACTACTTTTGACCATTGGACTTTACTAAATCAAAAAAGTAAAAGAATGGAATTAAGAAATATATAAATATTAGGACGAGCAATGTTGGAGTGGCATTGACTCGAATACAGGTGAATAGAATACAGTATATATATATGAGATGAGTAAAGCAGTATGTAAACATTATTAAAGTGAATGGTGTTCCATTATTAGAGTGACCAGTGATTCGAGGTCTATGTATATAGGGCAGCAGCCTCTAAGGTGCAGGGTTGCATAACTGGGTGGTAGCCGGCTAGTGATGGCTATTTAACAGTCTGATGGCCTTGAGATAGAAGCTGTTTTTCAGTCTCTCGGTCCCAGCTTTGAGGCACCTGTACTGACCTCGCCTTCTGGATGATATTTTTGGCCTTCCTGTGACATCGGGTGCTGTTGGTATCCAGGAGGGCAGGTAGTGTGCCCCCAGGGATGCGTACCACCCTGGGGAGAGCCTTGCAGTTGAGGGCGGTGCAGTTGCCGTACCAGGAAGTGATACAGCCCAACAGGATCCTCTCGATGGTGCATCTGTAAAAGTTTGTGAGGGTCTTAGAGGCGCTGTTGCTCCTTCTTCACCACACTGTTTGTGTGGGTGGACCATTTCAGATTGTCAGTGATGTGTACGCCGACGGGATAGGGCAGTGTGCAGTGCGATGGCAATTGTATCATCTGTGGCTCTATTGGAGCGATAAGCAAACTGAAGTGGGATTAGGGTGTCATGTAAGGTAGAGGTGATATGATCCTTAACTAGCCTCTCAAAGCACGATGATGACAGAGGTGAGTGCTACGGGGCGATAGTCATTTTGTTCAGTTACCTTTGCTTTCTTGGGTACAGGATCAATGGTGGACATCTTGAAGCAAGTGGGGACAGCAGACTGGGATAGGGAGAGATTGAATATGTCCGTAAACACTCCAGCCAGCTGGTCTGCGCATTCCCTGAGGACGCGGCTTGGCCAACAGCCTTGTGAGGGTTAACATACTTAAATGTCTTACTCACGTTAGCCACGGAGAACGAGAGCCCACAGTTCTTGGGAGCTTGCTGCGTTGGTGGCACTGTGGTATCCTCAAAACCGGCAAAGAAGGTGTTTAGCTTGTCTGGGAGCAAGACGTTGGTGTCCGCGACGTGGCTGGCTTTCCCTTTGTAATCAGTGATTGTCTGTAGACCCTGCCACATACGTCTCATGGTGCCATTGAATTGCGACTCCACTTTGTCTCTGTACTGACGTTTTGCCTGTTTTCTTGCCTTACGGAGAGAATAACTACACTGTTTGTATTCATCCACATTCCAGTTTGCACAAAGTCCAGTGTAGTTCCTTGAGGGCCGTCGTGGTATCGGCTTGAGAGGGAATATACACGACTGTGACTATAACAGAAGAGAATTCTCTCGGGAGGTAATACGGTCGGCATTTGATTGTGAGGTATTCTAGTTCGGGTGAATAAAAAAACTTGAGTTTCTGTACGTTATCACAATCACACCATGAGTAGTTAATCATGAGACATACACCTCCGCCCTTCTTCTTCCCGGAGAGGTCTTTATTCCTGTCTGCGCAATGTACTGAGAACCCAACTGGCTGTATGGACAGGGACAGTATATCCGGAAAGAGCCATGATTCCATGAAACAGAGTATGTTACAGTCCCTGATGTCTCTCTGGAAGGAGATCCTCGGCCTGAGCTCGTCTACTTTATTATCCAGAGACTGAACATTTGCAAGTAATATACTCAGGAGCGATGGATGTTGTGCCTGCCTCCTGAGTTGGACTATAAGTCCACTCTGAATACCTCTTCTCCACTGGCAGCGTCTTGGAGCAGCCTCTAGGATAAGTTCAAATGCCCTTGGGGGTACGAACAAAGGATACAATTCAGGAAAGTCGTATTCCTGGTTGTAATGCTGGTGAGTTACCGTCGCTCTGATATCCAAAAGTTATTTCCGGATGCATGTAATAACACAAAAAACGTTCTGGGCTAATAATGTAAGAAATAACACACAAAAAAACGAAATACCACAAAGTTGCTTAGGAGCTAGAAGCTGAGCTGCCATGTCTGTCATGTCTTAGGAGCTAGAAGCTGAGCTGCCATGCCTGTCATGTCTTAGGAGCTAGAAGCAGAGCTGCCATGGCTGTCATGTCTTAGGAGCTAGAAGCAGAGCTGCCATGGCTGTCATGTCTTAGGAGCTAGAAGCAGAGCTGCCATGTCTGTCATGTCTTAGGAGCTAGAAGCTGAGCTGCCATGGCTGTCATGTCTTAGGAGCTAGAAGCAGAGCTGCCATGGCTGTCATGTCTTAGGAGCTAGAAGCAGAGCTGCCATGGCTGTCATGTCTTAGGAGCTAGAAGCAGAGCTGCCATGGCTGTCATGTCTTAGGAGCTAGAAGCAGAGCTGCCATTTCTGTCGGCGCCATCTATGTATATAAAGTAGTGCACTACATAGGGAATAGGATGTATTTGGGGCGCAGCTTAGATTTCCCTCTAAAATATGATTGACAGCGAAACTGTCATAATTCAAACTGTCTTCCTCTGCCAATGCAATATCTGCCTTTCCGCTCACCAAGTAACTGTTTATAAGCACCCGAATATATAAAAAAAATATATATATATATATTTTTACCCCATTTTCTCCCCAATTGGTAGTTACAGTCTTGTCTCAATGCTACAACTCCCGTACGGACTCGAGAGAGGCGAAAGTCGAGAGCCGTGCGTCCTCCCAAACACAACCCAACAAAGCCGCACTGCTTCTTGACACAATTCCCACTTAACCCGGAAGCCAGCCGCACCAATGTGTCGGAGGAAACACAGTACACCTGGCAACATGTCAGCATGCACTGCGCCCGGCCAGCCACAGGAGTGGCTTTGGACCAATTGTCCACACGACTTTGGACAAAATGTGCGCCGCCCCATGGGTCTCCCGGTCGCGGCCGGCTGCGCCAGAGCCTGGACTCAAACCAGGATCTCTAGTGGCACAGCTAGCACTGCGATGCAGAGCCTTAAACCACTGAGACACTGTGGAGGCTGAAACCCCCGAATAGTTACAGTAAAGACTAATGAAGAACCCAGAAGACCACAGACAGACAGACAGACAGACAGACAGACAGACAGACAGACAGACAGACAGACAGACCACTATGTTAGTAGTATTCATGACAGACAGACAGACAGACAGACGTGCCATGTGGTGTGTTACTGCATACAGACCCTGGCAGACAGGGGGTTGGCTCCAGGCCCCCTGCCCCCCACAGATGCTCTGGGTGGCCCTGGGCATGGGGGTGTATCCTGGGTGGCACACGTACAGCGCCATGGAGCCTGGCGACGTAGAGGAGAACTGGAGCTCTGCATGCTTCACCTGCAGGGGGGGACCACAGTCCAGGTCTGGAAGACATAGAAACGCACCGACACAGTTACAGCAACGACACAGTTACAGCAACGACACAGTTACAGCACAGTTACAGCAACAACACAGTTACAACAACGACACAGTTACAGCAACGACACAGGTACAGCACAGTTACAGCAACAACACAGTTACAGCAACAACACAGTTACAGCACAGTTACAGCAACAACACAGTTACAACAACGACACAGTTACAGCAACGACACAGGTACAGCACAGTTACAGCAACGCCACAGTTACAGCAACAACACAGTTACAACAACGACACAGTTACAGCAACGACACAGTTGCAACAACAACACAGTTACAGCAACGACACAGGTACAGCACAGTTACAGCAACGACACAGGTACAGCAACGACACAGTTACAGCACAGTTACAACAACAACATAGTTACAGCAACGACACAGTTACAACAATGACACAGTTACAGCAACAACACAGTAACAGCACAGTTACAGCAACGACACAGTTACAGCAACGACACAGTTACAACAACGACACTGTTACAGCACAGGTACAGCAACGACACTGTTACAGCACAGTTACAGCAACGACACAGGTACAGCAACGACACTGTTACAGCACAGTTACAGCAACGGCACTGTTACAGCACAGTTACAGCAACGACACTGTTACAGCACAGTTACAGCAACGACACAGTTACAACAACGACACTGTTACAGCACAGGTACAGCAACGACACTGTTACAGCACAGTTACAGCAACGACGCTGTTACAGCACAGTTACAGCAACGGCACTGTTACAGCACAGTTACAACAACGACACAGTTACAGCAACAACACAGTTACAACAACGACACAGTTACAGCAACAACACAGTTACAGCAACGACACTGTTACAGCAACGACACAGTTACTGCAACGACACAGTTACAGCACAGGTACAGCAACGACACTGTTACAGCACAGTTACAGCAACAACACAGTTACAACAACGACACAGTTACAGTAACAACACAGTTACAACAACGACACAGTTACAGCAACGACACAGTTACAGCAACGGCACAGTTACAGCAACGACACAGTTACAGCAACGACACAGGTACAACAACGACACAGTTACAGCAATGACACAGTTACAGCAACGACACAGGTACAGCAACAACACAGTTACAACAACGACCCAGGTACAGCAACGACAGCAACGACACAGTTACAGTTGAAAGTCGCCTCTTCACTGTTGACGTTGAGACTGGTGTTTTGCGGGTACTATTTAATGAATCTGCCAGTTGAGGACTTGTGATGCGTCTGTTTCTCAAACTAGACACTCTAATGTACTTGTCCTCTTGCTCAGTTGTGCACCGGGGCCTCCCACTCCTCTTTCTATTCTGGTTAGAGCCAGTTTGCGCTGTTCTGTAAAGGGAGTTGTACACAGTGTTGTACAATTTCTCGCATGGAATAGCCTTAATTTCTCAGAACAAGAATAGACTGATGAGTTTCAGAAGAAAGGTGTTTGTTTCTGGCCATTCTGAGCCTGTAATCGAACCCACAAATGCTGATGCTCCAGATACTCAACTAGTCTAAAGAAGGCCAGTTTTATTGCTTCTTTAATCAACGCAACAGTTTTCAGCTGTGCTAACATAATTGCAAAAGGGTTTTCTAACGATCAATTAGCCTTTTCAATTAGCCTTTTTTGCTAACACAATGTGCCATTGGAACACAGGGGTGATGGTTGCTGATAATGAGCATCTGTAGATATTCCATTAAATGTCAGCCGTTTCCAGCTACAATAATGATTTACAACATTAACAATGTCTACACCACATTTCTGATCAATTTCATGTTATTTTAAAGGACAAAAAAAAGTGATTTTCTTTAAAAACAAGGACATTTCTAAGTGACCCCAAACTTTTGAATGGTAGTGTACGTAGTCTATGTGTCTTTGTCATCGCTGAGATTGTCGTATTATGATAGGCAGCTGTTTAACTATCAGCTGAGGGAGTGAGGGATTATCACCTCTTGACCCCATAGTCTCTACAGCCATGTTTTAGGGCAAAGTGAACCCACAAAATAGACTGCTCTAACGTCTGTCCGTCCGACCGACCGACCGACCGACCTATCTACCTACCGACCGACCGACCGACCTATCTACCTACCTATCTACCTACCTGCTGTGGAGTGTGCTGATCCCCTGCTGATGTCACAGTGTCTCCCGCTGAAGGATCCGGAACATTCACACTTGTACTTCCCAATGTAGTGGAAACATGTTCCTCCGTTCAGACAGGGGCTGGAGGAGCAGGGGTCTGGCCTCCCTGGGGACGGACGGACGGACGGACGGACAAACAAACAGACAGACAGACAGACAGACAGACACCATTAGCATGAATTCAGGATATGTGTGTGTGTCATTCATACTGTACAGGTGATGACTGATTCATACTGTGCAGGGGATGACTGATTCATACTGTACAGGGGATGACTGATTCATACTGTATAGGGGATGACTGATTCATACTGTACAGGGGATGACTGATTCATACTGTACAGGGGATGACTGATTCATACTGTATAGGGGATGACTGATTTATACTGTACAGGGGATTCATACTGTACAGGGGATGACTGATTCATACTGTACAGGTGATGACTGATTCATACTGTACAGGGGATGACTGTTTCATACTGTACAGGGGATGACTGATTCATACTGTATAGGGGATGACTGTTTCATACTGTACATGGGATGTGGGACACAGTTAGAAGAAAGGAAACCCAAAGATCATGTTTTATGACGGGCCAACTAAAAACAGGAATACGAACACATTTTACATTAACCATAACGTGTGTGTGTGTGTGTGTGTGAGAGAGAGAGAGAGTGAGAGAGAGAGAGAGATAGAGAGTGAGAGAGAGAGAGAGAGGGAGAGGGAGAGTGAGAGAGAGAGGGAGAGAGATAGAGTTAGAGAGAGTGAGAGAGAGTGAGAGAGAGAGAGAGAGAGAGAGAGAGAGAGAGAGAGAGAGAGAGAGAGAGAGAGAGAGAGAGAGAGAGAGAGAGAGAGAGAGAGTGAGAGTGAGAGAGTGAGAGAGAGTGAGAGAGAGTGAGAGAGAGAGAGCGAGAGAGTGAGATCGATATTGATGGACAGAGAGAGAGGGAGACATAGAACTCACCCACTTCACAGTGTTTACCAGTGAACCTGTATGGACAGACACAGAGGAAGCTCCCTGCCTCCTCTTTACAGGAGCCTCCGTTACGACACGGGCCAGAGGCACAGGTATTGAGTCTGACTGGGGGAGGAGAAAACACATTAACATCAATCAATCGGTGTGAGGGAAATCATTGCAGTAGAAACCATATTCACAGCACACAAAGGGCTTGTTATGAACCTTGTTTAACGAAGCAATAAGGCCCGAGGAGGTGTGTTATGTGGCCAATATACCACGGCTAAGGGATGTTCTTATGCACGATACAACGCCGAGTGCCTGGATACAGCCCGTGGTATATTGGCCATATACCACAAACCCCCGAGGTGCCTCTCTTGCTGTTATAAACTGGTTACCAAAGTCATTAGAGCAGTAAAAATACATGTTTTGTCATACCTGTGGTATACAGTCTGATATACAGTACCAAGGCTGTCAGCCAATCAGCATTCAGGGCTCGAACCACCCAGTTTATAATGAAGAATAATGAGTTCTTCAACCCGGGCTAATTGTTTCCTATGTCTTATTAGGTGAATGATAATGGCATACTACCTTTCTCACAGTGTTTCCCTCTGTATCCTTGCTTGCACTCGCAGGTGTAGCCTCCATCTCTCTCATAGCACTGACCTCCGTTCAGACACGGGGACGAATCACAGACCGATCGAGGCTGTACTGGAAAACACACGCACCGACTTGACTGCGTTCCATCTCTCTCTCTCACACACACACACACACACACACACACGCACACGCACACGCACACGCACACGCACACACACACACATACACACACGCACACGCACACGCACACACATACACACACACACACACACACACACACGCACGCACACGCAAACGCGCTCACGCACGCGCACGCACGCAAACACACACACACACACACACTACGGACGCATCGGCAACTCTAAAAGAAACATCAACTGAAGGAGGATAACCCAAGTGAAGGGATTTTTAACTAATAACTCTGTTTTTCAATGTGCCTCCTGTGGCTCTTTTTTATTGTCTGAACTGCCTCCTCCACCAAGCCGTTCGGGTGGAGGTGGTAGGGGGGCGGAGGAGATATGACAAATACCATTGTTTTTTTATTTATTTCACCTTTATTTAACCAGGTAGGCAAGTTGAGAACAAGTTCTCATTTACAATTGCGACCTGGCCAAGATAAAGCAAAGCAGTTCGACACATACAACAACACAGAGTTACACATGGAGTAAAACAAACATACAGTCAATAATACAGTAGAAAAATAAGTCTATATACGATGTGAGCAAATGAGGTGAGATAAGGGAGGTAAAGGCAAAAAAAAGGCCACGGTGGCGAAGTAAATACAATATAGCAAGTAAAACACTGGAATGGTGGATTTGCTGTGGAAGAATGTGCAAAGTAGAGAGAGAAATAATGGGGTGCAAAGGATCAAAATAAATAAATAAATACAGTAGGGGGAGAGGTAGTTGTTTGGGCTAAATTATAGATGGGCTATGTACAGGTGAGCTGCTCTGACAGGTGCTTAAAGCTAGTGAGGGGGATAAGTGTTTCCAGTTTCAGAGATTTTGTAGTTCGTTCCAGTCATTTTCAGCAGAGAACTGGAAGGAGAGGCGGCCAAAGAAATAATTGCTTTGGGGATGACTAGAGAGATATACTGTACCTGCTGGAGCGTGTGCTACAGGTGGGAGATGCTATGGTGACCAGCGAGCTGAGATAAGGGGGGACTTTACCTAGCAGGGTCTTGTAGATGACCTGGAGCCAGTGGGTTTTGCGACGAGGATGAAGCGAGGGCCAGCCAACGAGAACATACAGGTCGCAGTGGTGGGTAGTATATGGAGCTTTGGTGACAAAACGGATGGCACTGTGATAGACTGCATCCAAGTTATTGAGTAGGGTATTGGAGGCTATGTTGTAAATGACATCGCCGAAGTCGAGGATCGGTAGGATGGTCAGTTTTACAAGGGTATGTTTGGCAGCATGAGTGAAGGATGCTTTGTTGCGAAATAGGAAGCCAATTCTAGAATTAACTTTGGATTGGAGATGTTTGATGTGAGTCTGGAAGGAGAGTTTACAGTCTAATCAGACACCTAGGTATTTGTAGTTGTCCATATATTCTAAGTCAGAACCGTCCAGATTAGTAATGTTGGACGGGCGAGCAGGTGCAGGCAGCGATCGGTTGAAGAGCATGCATTTAGTTTTACTTGTATTTAAGAGCAATTGGAGGCCACGGAAGGAGAGTTGTATGGCATTTAAGCTTGCCTGGAGGGTTGTTAACACAGTGTTCAAAGAAGGGCCAGAAGTATACAGAATAGCTTCGCCTGCGTAGAGGTTTATCAGAGACTCACCAGCAGCAAGAGCAGCATCATTGATGTATACAGAGAAGAGAGTCGGTCCAAGAATTGAACCCTGAGGCACCCCCATAGAGACTGCCAGAGGCCCGGACAACAGGCCCTCCGATTTGACACACTGAACTCTATCAGAGAAGTAGTTGGTGAACCAGGTGAGGCAATTATTTGAGAAACCATGGCTATCGAGTCTGCCGATGAGGATGTGGTGATTGACAAAGTCGAAAGCCTTAGCCAGATCAATGAATACGGCTGCACAGTATTGTTTCTTATCGATAGCGGTTAAGATATAGCTTAGGACCTTGAGCGTGGCTGAGGTGCACCCATGACCAGCTCTGAAACCAGATTGCATAGCGGAGAAAGTATGTTGGGTACGAAATGGTCGGTAATCTGTTTGTTGACTTGGCTTTCGAAGACCTTAGAAAGGCAGGGTAGGTAGCAGTTTGGGTCAAGAGTGTCCCCCCCCTTTGAAGAGGGGGATGACTGCAGCTGCTTTCCAATCTTTGGGAATCTCAGACGACACGAAAGATAGGTTGAACAGGCTAGTAATAGGGGTTGCAACAATTTCGGCAGATAATTTTTAGAAAGAAAGGGTCCAGATTGTCTAGCCCGGCTGATTTGTAAGGGTCCAGATTTTACAGCTCTTTCAGAACATCAGCTAACTGGATTTGGGAGAAGGAGAAATGGGGAAGGCTTGGGCGAGTTGCTGTGTGGGGTGCAGTGCTGTTGACCGGGGTAGGCGTAGCCAGGTGGAAAGCATGGCCAGCTGTAGAAAAATGCTTATTGAAATTCTCAATTATAGTGGATTTATCGGTGGTGAGAGTGTTTCCCATCCTCAGTGCAGTGGGCAGCTGGGAGGAGGTGTTCTTATTCTCCTTGGACTTTACAGTGTCCCAAAAACTTTTTTGAGTTTGTGTTGCAGGAAGCAAATTTCTGCTTGAAAAAGCTAGCCTTGGCTTTTCTAACTGCCTGTGTATATTGGTTTCTAGCTTCCCTGAAAAGTTGCATATCACGAGGGCTGTTCGATGCTAATGCAGAACGCCATAGGATGTTTTTGTGTTGGTTAAGGGCAGTCAGGTCTGGAGAGAACCAAGGGCTATATCTGTTCCTGGTTCTAAATTTCTTGAATGGGGCATGCTTATTTAAGATGGTGAGGAAGGCATTTAAAAAAAATAACCAGGCATCCTCTACTGACGGGATGAGGTCAATATCCTTCCAGGATACCCCGGCCAGGTCGATTAGAAAGGCCTGCTCGCTGAAGTTTTTCAGGGAGCGTTTGATAGTGATGAGTGGAGGTCGTTTGAACGCTGACCCATTACGGATGCAGGCAATGAGGCAGTGATCGCTGAGATCTTGGTTGAAAACAGCAGAGGTGTATTTAGAGGGCAAGTTGGTTAGGATTATATCTATGAGGGTGCCCGTATTTATGGCTTTGGGGTGGTACCTGGTAGGTTCATTGATCATTTGTGTCAGATTGAGGGCATCAAGCTTAGATTGTAGGATGGCTGGGGTGTTAAGCATGTTCCAGTTTAGGTCACCTAGCAGCACGAGCTCTGAAGATAGATGGGGGGAAATCAGTTCAAATATGGTGTCCAGAGCACAGCTGGGGGCAGAGGGTGGTCTATAGCAGGCGGCAACGGTGAGAGACTTATTTTTAGAGAGGTGGATTTTTAAAAGTAGAAATTGTTTGGGTACAGACCTGCATAATATGACAGATCTCTGCAGTAGATTGCAACACTTCCCCCTTTGGCCGTTCTATCTTGTCTGAAAATGTTGTAGTTAGGGATGAAGATTTCAGAATCTTTGGTAGTCTTCCTAAGCCAGGATTCAAACACGGCCAGAACATTCAGGTTGGCAGAGTGTGCTAAAGCAGCGAATAAAACAAACTTAGGGAGGAGGCTTCTAATATTAACATGCATTAACATGCATAACATGCTATTGCGGTTACAGAAGTCATCAAAAGAGAGCGCCTGGGGAATAGGAGTAGAGCTAGGCACTGCAGGGCCTGGATTCACCTCTACATCCCCAGAGGAACAGAGGAGGAGTAGGATAAGGATACGGCTAAAAGCTATGAGAACAGAGAGCAAAAGGAGGTTTCTGGGGGCGATAAAATAGCTTCAAGGTATAATGTACAGACAAAGGTATGGTAGGATGTGAATACAGTGAAGGTAAACCTAGGTATTGAGTGATGATAAGATAGATATTGTCTCTAGAAACATCATTGAAACCAGGTGATGTCATCGCATGTGTGGGTGGTGGAACTGAAAGGTTGCCAGAAAGACCTTGTACTCCGCACTCATAAAGATGGCTGTATTGTCTGATACGGGGACGACCATGAGTACTGAGCACTTCCCTGAGATTCTCAGTTGTTGTTGCTGATTTAGCAGTGCAGACTGGGAAAACTTCAAGCCATTTGGAGTGAACATCCACAGCCAACAAGAACATCTTCCAAAGGAAAGGCCCTGCCTAGTCAATGTGAATGCGAGTCCAGGGTTTTCCAGGCCACTCACAAGGGCTGATGGGAGCTTGTGCTGGAGCATTTCCTAGTAGCACATTATTGGACATGCTCTTCCACCACTTTGTCCAATCATGGCCACCACATGTGCGCTCTTGTTGTAGCTTTCATTCTGAATACACCTGGGTGGAAGAGTTCCTTCAGTAAAAGTGGCACCAATAGTTGAAGCTCCCAAAGCAGGATGCCGTCCTCCACCAAGAGTTTGTTTCTCCTTTTAAAATATGGCTGCAACTCTTTCGTAGGACAGTGGGCCGGCCGTCTCTCCTTGATGAAGCGGCTGACTTTGGAGAAAAGAGGGTCTCTAACAGTCCATTATCTTCAGTTTCCGATGGTCTATTGAAGCTCTTCGGTGCTGTTTCAATAAAGCACACCAGTTCAGGGGGACTTTTGGGGTCTTTGGACATGTCTGCGAGTGGCAGCCTGCTGAGACCATCAGCGTTAGCAATGGAAGGGCCCAGTCTGTACAGAGCTTTGATGAGGGCCCGTCTTTGCAGGCTCCCGGAGACGTATTTTCTTCAGCTTTCTTCAGCTTTCTTCAGGGTGACAACAAGCAAGACGTGATGCTGACTAGCCTCTCTGCGATGTACTCCATCTTCTGCGATCCCGTATGGAGAGCCATCACTTGTGATGATGAGTTGGCGCTTTGGGTCGTAATGCACAAGCAGCAGTGCCGAAGACGACAGCAAGTCCTTGGATTTCTGGAAGGCTGTTTCTGGGGGATTGTGCCGCTTCCACAGGAGGAGATGCAGTGGGTCCAGGACAGAGGCCACGTCAGGGAGAGAAAAACGAAAGAAGCCACAATAGTTTAACATCGCAAGGTAGGCCCGTAAGCTCACTCACATCTTTGGGTTCTGAGGCCTCTTTGATTGTACAGGGGTTGAAGCCCATTGGCTGTGAATTTGTGCCCCAAGTTCTGTACTTCAGGAAAACAAAGCCCTGCGCACACCCAGTCTTGATAGCACTGTTTCAAGGTTTTTTAGATGGTCTTCCTCAGTGACACCAGGTGATAAGGATATAACCCAGGTATACAGCAGTGTGCCTGCTAACAGATTATGTTCTTTAAAAGATAGCACAGGCAGAGGAGGCTCCAAACGGAAGATGTGTGTACTGAAACAGCCCCTTGTGGGTGTTTATTCTAGCCACTTGAGTTATCCAACTCCACTGTTGTCCACAGGTGGCTTGGGGGGTTTCTCTTTAATCACCAGTACATAGGCTGCGTCCTCGACAACCTCATCTGCTTCTTCCTCAGGTAATTTAAAAATGTTATATAGTTCAATCTGAACTGCTTTTTTCCCTGTTTTACAGAGTTGAGTCTCCTCTACGGCTGCATCGGCAACTCCATGTAGAACTAACCCATCACTCATGTTACCACAGTCCCACTTAGTCAACACCAAAATAAATCCTATTTAAATTTCTGTCTCCCCAACAGGGAATGTGACTCTCACACACACACGTCGTGCCACCGCCTCGACACAAAAGACACAAGTGTTTATCACTATGGTAACCAGGCTCTCGTATACAGCAACACACAATGCAGAGTCAAAGGGACCAATCCTTGAATTTGTGCAGAAGAAAAAGCAGAAGAAGAAGAAGATGTAAGGGAAGAAGAAGAAGTAGAGGAAGAAGAAGAAGTAGAGGAAGAAGAAGAAGTAGAAGAGGAAGAAGAAGAAGAAGTAGTAATAGAGGAAGAAGAAGAAGTAGAGGAAGAAGAAGAAGAAGTAGAGGAAGAAGAAGAAGAAGTAATAGAGGAAGAAGAAGAAGAAGTAGTAATAGAGGAAGAAGAAGAAGTAGAGGAAGAAGAAGTAATAGAGGAAGAAGAATAAGAAGTAGTAATAGAGGAAGAAGAAGAAGAAGTAGTAATAGAGGAAGAAGAAGAAGTAGAGGAAGAAGAAGAAGTAGAGGAAGAAGAAGTAATAGAGGAAGAAGAAGAAGAAGTAGTAATAGAGGAAGAAGAAGAAGAAGTAGTAATAGAGGAAGAAGAAGAAGTAGAGGAAGAAGAAGAAGAAGTAGAGGAAGAAGAAGAAGAAGTAATAGAGGAAGAAGAAGAAGAAGTAGTAATAGAGGAAGAAGAAGAAGAAGTAGTAATAGAGGAAGAAGAAGAAGAAGTAGTAATAGAGGAAGAAGAAGAAGTAGAGGAAGAAGAAGAAGTAGAGGAAGAAGAAGTAGAAGAGGAAGAAGAAGAAGAAGTAGTAATAGAGGAAGAAGAAGAAGTAGAGGAAGAAGAAGAAGAAGTAGAGGAAGAAGAAGAAGAAGTAATAGAGGAAGAAGAAGAAGAAGTAGTAATAGAGGAAGAAGAAGAAGTAGAGGAAGAGGAAGTAATAGAGGAAGAAGAAGAAGAAGTAGTAATAGAGGAAGAAGAAGAAGAAGTAGTAATAGAGGAAGAAGAAGAAGTAGAGGAAGAAGAAGAAGTAGAGGAAGAAGAAGTAATAGAGGAAGAAGAAGAAGAAGTAGTAATATAGGAAGAAGAAGAAGAAGTAGTAATGGAGGAAGAAGAAGAAGTAGAGGAAGAAGAAGAAGTAGAGGAAGAAGAAGAAGTAATAGAGGAAGAAGAAGAAGTAGAGGAAGAAGAAGAAGAAGAAGTAGAGGAAGAAGAAGAAGTAATAGAGGAAGAAGAAGAAGAAGAAGAAGAAGAAGAAGAAGTAGAGGAAGAAGAAGAAGTAGAGGAAGAAGAAGAAGTAGAAGAGGAAGAAGAAGAAGAAGTAGTAATAGAGGAAGAAGAAGAAGTAGAGGAAGAAGAAGAAGAAGTAGAGGAAGAAGAAGAAGAAGTAATAGAGGAAGAAGAAGAAGAAGTAGTAATAGAGGAAGAAGAAGAAGTAGAGGAAGAAGAAGTAATAGAGGAAGAAGAATAAGAAGTAGTAATAGAGGAAGAAGAAGAAGAAGTAGTAATAGAGGAAGAAGAAGAAGTAGAGGAAGAAGAAGAAGTAGAGGAAGAAGAAGTAATAGAGGAAGAAGAAGAAGAAGTAGTAATAGAGGAAGAAGAAGAAGAAGTAGTAATAGAGGAAGAAGAAGAAGTAGAGGAAGAAGAAGAAGAAGTAGAGGAAGAAGAAGAAGAAGTAATAGAGGAAGAAGAAGAAGAAGTAGTAATAGAGGAAGAAGAAGAAGAAGTAGTAATAGAGGAAGAAGAAGAAGAAGTAGTAATAGAGGAAGAAGAAGAAGTAGAGGAAGAAGAAGAAGTAGAGGAAGAAGAAGTAGAAGAGGAAGAAGAAGAAGAAGTAGTAATAGAGGAAGAAGAAGAAGTAGAGGAAGAAGAAGAAGAAGTAGAGGAAGAAGAAGAAGAAGTAATAGAGGAAGAAGAAGAAGAAGTAGTAATAGAGGAAGAAGAAGAAGTAGAGGAAGAGGAAGTAATAGAGGAAGAAGAAGAAGAAGTAGTAATAGAGGAAGAAGAAGAAGAAGTAGTAATAGAGGAAGAAGAAGAAGTAGAGGAAGAAGAAGAAGTAGAGGAAGAAGAAGTAATAGAGGAAGAAGAAGAAGAAGTAGTAATATAGGAAGAAGAAGAAGAAGTAGTAATGGAGGAAGAAGAAGAAGTAGAGGAAGAAGAAGAAGTAGAGGAAGAAGAAGAAGTAATAGAGGAAGAAGAAGAAGTAGAGGAAGAAGAAGAAGAAGAAGTAGAGGAAGAAGAAGAAGTAATAGAGGAAGAAGAAGAAGAAGAAGAAGAAGAAGAAGAA